>NW_017672546.1:177752-184952 GCF_001879085.1 Nicotiana attenuata
CGGGGAAAGGGAGCAAATAGTTCAACACAATGCTAAAAAGGGATGCAGGTTTAATGAACAGGACTACACAGAATCAGGGGATTCAGGGGACTGGGAAGCAGCAAAGTTAGGCATGCTAATGTGTGATAACAGGACGTAGGCATAGCAAATAAAATTAGGAGTAAACAAAGTCAGACTTAACATGTAAATCCGAAGACATGGTGAAGTATTAAAGGAAAGAGTCAATCACACAATGAGCAAGAGAAGCATAAGTAGAAGAAGATTACAAAGATAATGAACTGAAAAAAATAAACACATTGGTGTGAGACTTGAAAAAATTAATCAGGACGTACCAGTAAAAGAGCAAAAGCAAGATGCAAAGATAAAGGAGTAGCACTATATTAGCCTTGGCTTTCAGCCGGCTAATAATAAACAGGATGCAAATTCAAGTAAAAATTTAAATTGTTTTATCATATTACTTTATACGGGGATAAAC
Source organism: Nicotiana attenuata (assembly GCF_001879085.1). NCBI lineage: Eukaryota > Viridiplantae > Streptophyta > Magnoliopsida > Solanales > Solanaceae > Nicotiana > Nicotiana attenuata. The sequence continues at coordinate 178,228 of NW_017672546.1, forward strand.
TAAAAATGCAGGAGAAACTGGGGAAATAGAAGATAAGAAGAAGTTTCAGGTATCGTTGATGATGGAAATAATGCCTAATGAGCAGCATTAGAATACTTGTACTTCCTGAAAACATAGAGGTGCGCAAATAATTCCGACATCCGCAATGAGCCATAACGTTGCACAAAACTAAAATGAAACCTATTAGCTTCAAGAAATGGAATTTTATGCAAGAGATGAAGATGTACCACATAATACATGAAAAACGATTGAATATATGTTCAACAAGCATATAAATTGCTTAAATGTTCAGGCATGCTTAGCCAGTGAAAATTGATTATTTAAAGAATTACTTACCATTTATGTCCTCTTTTAAATGTTCTCCAGGAAAATGGACAGAGGGCCCGGGTAACAATTGATCCAAATTCTGGAACCTGTCTTGAGTGCCAGATTGGAGTCATTGATATATATATATATATATATATGATTTTGTGTTGTTCAAGTTATATTGGACATAACACGGTGTAATACTTTGGGTGCTTCCCCTATTTACTGGTGCAACATTTATTTCCCTAAGGAAATCTCATCTTTCTGACATTCCTTTGTTACTTTTGTGCATTCTTTTATTGCTTTGTCATATTTGGGTTTACATGGTTGCTTCACGTTTTATCAAATAAAAGTAAATGCATCAATATATTTCATATTTTATGGACCAATATGTCGGGCCCGGGCTCAGCCCGGGCAGAACATATCTAGTATGCTATATGTATGTGTCACACCTCTTTTTTCCTACACCCGGAAGGGGTATAAGAGAGTTTTTTCCAACTTAAAATGACAATCGAAACAGGATTATTTATTTATTATATTCAGAGTCGCCACTTGGGATAATTTTATGGTATCCCAAGTCACCGGTTCAAATCCCGAATCGAGGAAAAGATTGACTTTGTATTACAGTCCGCGAACACAGAAATCCGGGTAAGAAATTCTGCTAACCCGGGAGAAGGTGTTAGGCATTCCCGGATTCCGTGGTTTTAGCACGGTCGCTCAACTGTTATAATTGGCCTATTATCTGATTTTAGTACATGTTTTAGCCTATGGTGCAATTTTAAACTTTATAACCGCTTTTATTTAATTACTTTTTAGGAAGATTCAACGTCACATAAAACACGTCTTGAACCACGTCACATAAATGCACCTGCAGTCCGCAACACATTTTATCTAACATTGTTGAGATTTGGATTTGGGTCACATAAATGCGCACCCGAGTTTAGAAAGGTAATTTTTAATAGCGCGCCTAAAGCAACCTCGCACTTTCAATTTTGCGTGGGCCATGGAAATTCAACTAAATGGCATGCCTCGATTTCTAAGGATTAAAATACTAAACAAGCGAGGGCCATGCGTTTTAAGATTTTATTTGGCATGGCGCACCTCAATTCCAATTTTAAAGGGAATTAACTAAATTAAACTACATGAAGAATTTCTAATCACTAAAGTTTCAAACTCAATGTCAATAATTAGTATGCTAACAGTTCGTGACATCAAATTGAACTTATTAAAAGAGCCCAGGTAGGTTATGGACCTATCGTCCAACTAACCATTTTTGTCAATAAGCAGGAAAACACAAATAGACTCAAATGTGAAGCCCAAAAACTGAAATGTACCCGGTACAACTGGCCAATGCTATAGCCCAATTCAGTGCTTTAAGCACTAGTCGTTGCAGGAAAACCACATTGTAATGAAAATTCAGAATTTGGGCAACCAATTATTAACAATTCGTGCAGACTATTTCATCATTTTAAACCATCCATTCGAATTTCCAGCAAAACAAAGCAATTTCAAAGTTTCAGATAGGCTTCATTCACCTGCTGAGTTCTGATTTCATGCTAACATACTTAAACAAACCATATGATTCAGGCTTGCTATAGAAAAACCAAATGTAAAGAAGTGATCTAAATCTGAGAATTCCATGAGTCAAGTTCAGGTTCCATTTAAGATTTTATTAAACTCCAAGATGCTCATGTGTGAGAAAGGCAGGATTGCATGAGAAAAACTGAAACCGTTAGACTATACCTCAAGTTACTCGCAAGCAAATCTAAAGAAACGATTAAGGGGGGATAAAATTAATCCAAAACTGTTGAACCTACAACATGAGTGAACCAAACTAATAAGCATCCCACCCATAGCTATAAAACATTTTCAAAGACCAGCTAGCCTCGTCAGTAAGCTCAATAGCCACCATCCTCAATTACATATGTTATGCTAGAATGAAAATTCTTGAATCAACCATAGTCATATAAAATCTCAACTCCAAACCTTAGAACAAATAGGTAATACGAATGACTACACTTAAGAAGCTAGACTAGAATGGACACCAAACCAAAAATACAGTAAGATCACATAGCTAATAAGTAACAAGGAATTAGCATTTGTCAACTTCTTCAACTTGAATTAAATAACTCAACACCACAGCTTAGCCAAAAACTTCATTTCCATTCATAGTGTGAAGAGAGTATCTGGATACAGCAGTCAAAACAGAAGGAAAAGAAGTGAATAAGGATCAAAACTTCAGTCCACAGCAGCAATATTGCGACAAACAATGGAACAGTGCACAACAAACTTCAGATTTTTGATTCAGATCCACACTTTGGAAACCCAGATTCGAATTACTCTATTGAACCTTGAAACTCTGATTTATCACAGTAATTTAGAACTCCAAAAACCAAGCAAACTCCAAACAATTTTTAGCCTCTTTTCACTTGAGAGAATACTCAACCGTTTCTAATTTTTTCTAGATCTGATCCCTTAAATTCTCTGCCTTGAATCTCAAGCAAAGGTGCCTTTATAGGCAAGGCATTAGGGCTGCAAAAATGCAACTAGTTTTCACCCTAATCCTTGATATTTTTATTTTAGCTTAGGTACCCTTAGTGTAAAATTCAGAACTTCAATTTAGTCCCCACCCCAGCTTCCTAGAAGCTTCCTCAATCAGTTATGCAAGATTTCCCTTCCTAGAGTTCCTAAATTACCCTTACAACCCCTGCTAATTACCCAGAAATGTCATGGGTCAAGTGACCCAATAATTAACCCAGCCCTGGGCTCAACAAAACCAATCGAATCCTTACCCATTTGGGCTTTTTGATTTCAGAAACCAATTATCATTTGAAAGCCTAAAACTCTTGAATACTCAAATTGCAGGGTCTTAAAGACTCGAACAATTCGGGACCAAACAACAAAAACAATCAAAACCCCCTTTTTTAACAAAATTAATCCAAAACCAACCTACGATTATTCCTTATCCAAACTTGGAAACAGAACACAAATAATCAGTCATAACCTAAAATTAACATGCAAATACATATGGTGAAAAATAAAAATAAAAAATCAGAAAATAAAAGAAAGAGTAGAAGGGGATGAGAAAAGAACATAAAACTATCTAGAGGTAAAGAAAATACCCAAGAATCTCGAACCAGTGAGGAATAGGGACTGATTCTTCGAAATCCTTCAATTTTTTGGCTCAATCTGAGATTAATCGTGTGTTCTTTATCAAAAACACACGACTAATATCAAAATGGACCTAAAATCTTCAATGAAATCTTGAACTGGAAATTTTGGGATTTAGGATTCATCTTTTGATTTAAGATTCGACGCGTTCTGTGAGGATTTGAGGAAAAAGAAGTGAAGATTTGGAATGGGGGAGTGAAGAAGGGTTTGGGGTGTTGATTTGGGGTGGTTTGGAGGTGGCGCCGCCGGCTGAGGCGGTGGAAAATTAGGGCGGCGCTTAGGGTTTGGTTGGAAGAGTCTCTGATGAAAGGGGATGAGGGAGACGAAACTGGGGGGCGTAAGGGTTCCGACACTTTTATATTGTCCATACCCATAGTTCCCAACCGTTGGATTTGAAGGAAATCAACGGCTGGGATTCAGCCAAAGTCAAACGGGGTCGTTTGGGCTATGGACGGGGTCGTTTGGGTTATGGATAGGGCAGACCGGGTATTTGGGGTGGAGCTGGGCCGGTTAAACGGGTTTCAGGGAATTGAATTGGGCTGAAAAATTTAATTTAGCCCAAATTGATCTCTTCAACTCCTTTCTTTCTCTTTTTTTTATTTCTCTTTTTAATTCCTTTTTTTTTCAAAAAATAAAATCCTAAGTTAAATCATAAAACCAAATTAGCCTATCAAAAATATTAATTAATTCTAACTAATAATTATCACAAATAAATAAAAAATCAAATTAAAGGAAAAATTACCAAAAATCAAAAACCAAAATTAAAAGGTGCAAAATAAGTTATTTTTTGTGATTTTTCCATTTTTATAAAACAACTAACTTTCTAATTACTTAAAAAAAATATAAAATCAAAATCCTAAATACAAATACAACATATTTTTTGTATTTTTCATGAATCAAATAAAATAAACGTGCACAGACAAATGCAAGCAATTAACAAAAAATGCTACGAAAATCCACGCAATTGCAAACAATGGAAAATTTATTTTGTTTTGAATTTGTGGGAATGATTCATATAGGGCAAAAATCACGTGCTCATAGCTGCCCCTCTTTGCTCGGAAACACGAAGAGTTTTCGAGCAAAGATAAAGTGAGCGGATACGAGCGATTTTTGCCCGTTTGAATACTCCGTGGGAAGCATTTTTGAAAGATTTGACCGCACCTTGCTTCCGAGGTTGCCTACATATCCTTGGCTAAAAAGGAATCAGGTCAGTGTAGTTCGGGAAGTTTCGGTAGCTGGGACTACCATGAAGCTGTGATTTCACTGTTGTTGTTGCTGCTGCTACTGCTTTCTGAACTCCTTATTACACCGTGACTAAATAAAAAGAAGCTGAACTAAACTATGATCTATGCATTACAAAAACCCTATCTATATCTTCAAACTTGATCTTATGGTTCCTGTTGCCTTGTTGACTTGTATTCTCCAGGTGAAGTTCCTTTGTTGCCGACTTGAATTGTAATCTGAGATGTTTTCCTTTTTCTTCAGGTGGGCGCCTGATTGCTGAACTTGAACCGTCTTCCTTCGAACATTGCTGCTTTCCCTTCGTTCTTTCAGGTGGGCTCTTGATTACCGACACTTGAGTTGCTTTGTTCTCCAGGTGGGCTCCTGATTACCAACGCTTGACTTGCTTTGTTCTCCAGGTGGGCTCCTGATTACCGACGCTTGATCTGCTTTGTTCTCTAGGTGGGCTCATGATTACCGACGCTTTGATCTGCTTTATTCTCCAGGTGGGCTCCTGATTACCGATGCTTGATCTGCTTTGTTCTCCAGGTGGGCTCCTGATTACCGACGCTTGATCTGCTTTGTTCTCCAGGTGGGCTCCTGATTACCGACGCTTGATTTGCTTTGTTCTCCAGGTGGGCTCCTGATTACCGATGCTTGACCTGTTTCTTATCCTTAAAACTGGTGTTGTTCTCTCTTTCTCTCCAGGTGGGTTCCTGATTTCAACAAAATAGACAAAACAAAGAAAATTTTCTGCCCCAGTTTGGTGGTTGGGCACATCTGTGAGTGTTAACTGAATCATGTTACCAAATATCACTAAGAATTTGAAAGCTAGATCCCAATGACAGTTTTAAAGCTAAATTATATCTTCTAAAGGTGTGACTTTCGCTAAATCTTGTTATCTAAGAAAGTCTTAAAGCTAAGTCCCATTATTAAGGAGGGTCCTGAAAACTCCCAATTGAATCCTATCTCAAGCATGCAAACTTTGAAGCCAACTTATATTTCTTTGGGGTACATTTATGCTAAATTTTGCTACTCATGATTGTTTTGAATTCTAAAATTGGTCCCATTTTCCAGAAGGGTCCTGAGAATTTACTGTCAAACCTGCCTGGTGCTTGATTTTCCTTACGGAGGGTTTCTCCGAAACAAACGAAATTTTCTGCCCCTGTTTCAATCAAAGAAAACTTGTGAATTTAAACATGGTGGTTGGTTTGTGGCCTTGAACTTTGAGAGCGATTGCTCCTTCACTGCCTATGGTAACTTCGGTTTCAACTCGAAAGACCTTGCCCGTTTATTGACTGACCGCTTTTCTCTCTCACCTTTATCACGAAGAATACCTCTAATCCGTTCAAATCCAATACCATTCATCTGTTGCATTGTGCTCTTGTATTGACATGTACTGAACCTTTGTGTTTCTCATGAATCTCAAAGCACGTCAATTGCCATCCACTCAGTGCACATGCTGTTCTTTCCTGATTTAAAACACTGGCCTTGGCCTTGAGGTCTATTGCTCCTTCACTTGCCATGATAACTTTGATTTCCGCTTGGAAGACCTTGCTTGTCACTGGTTAACCCCTTTCTTTGTCAATCTTATCACAGAAAATACCTTTGATGCGTTCCAACCCAACACCCTCTATCTGNATATATATATATATATATATATATATATATATATATATATATATATATATATATATATATATATCTTTTTCTCTGGTTTTAGTGTACCTGAAACTCAGTATATTTATGCTCAAAAAAAAATGTTGACGGCATGTTCTTAGTTTTCATGTTCTTACTGTGTTTAATGCTTTTAGAAAGAGAAAATCTAATAGATAACCACATCATTTCTTGTGCCTCTAATACAAAAAGACATGGTTGTCCAACCGATCTTAGGCATATGACTAATATTCAGCAGGCTAATACTCTTAATAAAAAGGTATGCAAATTCAAGTAAAAATTTAAATTGTTTTATCATATTACTTTATACGGGGATAAACTAAAAATGCAGGAGAAACTGGGGAAATAGA
>NW_017672547.1:0-96243 GCF_001879085.1 Nicotiana attenuata
CACTGTGGGAGGATCCTGGGGGTTGAGCTGGGTGGTGGGAGGTAATTGGGGTTGGCAGGATAGACCGGTGGTGGATGTCCCTTCGACCAGGCCTGGTACATTTCGGCCATCTGCTGCTTTAACTTATACATCTCCTCTCTCATTGTATTCACATCCATTGCCTCCTCCTCTCTGGATGGGTCAACGATGCTTGCTTCTAGATCTTGGTTGGCCATTTTCGACTTGTCCTTGGAGCGGGTGTTGTAAGGGTGGGTTGCCAGAATGCCAGTCAGCTTAACACCTGCCTGAACTCATCAACAACGACTTGTTAGCGGTTAGGGCATTAACAAATAGATAACCGCACATTGATGGATGGATGCACCTAAGCAGTCAAACGTTGCTATTATGTCACTGTTCAATCACATGCGTCATCCCGGCTTTTCATTTCTTTCTCTTGCCAATTAGTTCCTACTCTTATCTTTCCCTTTTCACTTTGTTTTTCTCTCCCTCTTTTGGATTCTCTTTCCTTTGGTTTTTCCCCTATTTGTATCATTCCTTTTAGTTTTCCCTTTTATTATTTAGAAATGGTCGAATCCTATGGAGATTGCCTACGTATCACGACCCCGCGTGAATCAGACCAAGCGTAGTTCGTGAAGAATAAATGTAAAGTAGAAGCAGAATATTTTTGGGAATTTTCAAGTTTATTGATAGCAACTACGTCTATTGCAAAGACTCAAAACCGACTCTGATGCGAAAAGAACTACAGACTCCCCCATCCCTATCCTAGTTCACACAAAATACAGACTCAATCAACTGACTGTCTTTTAACAAAAGGAAATACAGACTCTGATAAAAAAGAAATACAAGCCCAAGTGACCTAACTCCATTAAAGGAAATACAGACTCAAAAGGTAAACTCTAGCAGACTCAAAGACAATCATGAATACATTAAAGCTCCTGGTGCCCGCGGGACATCGTTCGGTCTCGCCGCGGGCCTATATGCAAGTTCCCCTTGGAGTCTGTCTAAGTCAATCATTATCTGCTTCACAAATATCATTACTGATGCAAAGAAGGTGGTACGGGTCATGTTCTCGCACATCTGGCATTTCCGAGTAATAGAATGAGCAACGGTTAAGATTCTCTCTCGGATTCTTCCTTTCTCTTGAAGCAACCTCCCTATCTGCTGGGCCCTAGCCTCCAAAGTCTACTCAAACGCCTGGCTTTGTTTTCGGAGTTGCTGTAAGTCCATTTCTAACTGTGCCAATGCCCTGTAACAGTGTTCTCTCTCGACTTTGAAGTCCTTTGCCTGTTTAATCATTCGGTTTTCTGCGGCAGTGGCCTTTTCCTTTAATCTTGCTACCTTATCGTCATATTCTTCTTTTAACTGCTTAACCATGCGAGCCCGTTCTTCTGCATTTTTAGCCAATTGCCTCTGGACCCCAACTAATTCCTTTTCTGCTTTGTCGAGGTCAAAACTGTAATCATTCACCTTTTGCCTTAGATTTGCTATAAGTTTTGTATCTTTGGCACTTCTGACGGGGTTGTCGGCCTCTAGCTTCATCTTTTGGATTTGGGCTCGTAGGACTTCATTCTCTTTGGCCAATCTTTTTCTCTCACTTTCGTCAGCGGCGGCTTGCAAGCTATTTTCAAATCGGAGGTCTTGGACCTGTTTTTCCAGTGCTCCTATGCGGGCCCTGTACTCACTTTCTTTAGCTAACCACGCCCACTGTTCTTGCGATGCTTCAGCAAATTCCTGGACGTGTGGTCTTTTAGCTGGCCTTTCGTGCTCACATTCTCTTCTATACCAAGCAAGGTATCCTGGTGACACTTCGCCTTTGGCCCGATCCTGTACGCAAGTATCCCTTTTTAAGTATTGGCATTCGTTCCAAATCTGGCGAACTATTGCTTCAGGAAACTGGCCATCAGGGCCAATCTCAACCACTTGCACACTAAGATCGTCATCCTTGGGTACTATCTGGCATCTCCCCAGCTGCCTCAACACTCGATACGGGGTGTAAGGCTGAATGCTTCTAAGCCCCATTAGAAGGAAATGTGGTCGGGCTGCCGGCATATATATGATTTCATCAACGGGTAACCATCCCAGTGTCCACTCTATTTGGCTAGCAGTGAGGGACCGGAAATATGTTGTCCATCCCATGACTCCTTCCGGCAATTTGGCTCCTTTAGTCCTCGTGCAAAATTCTTCTATGCATGTTTTTTCTGGAGACCCGTAGCTCAAAAACTGAGGGCGATGACACAGATGCTCGATCATCCACATTTGTAATAACAAGTTGCACCCCTCGAAGTAAGTTTCCTCGGCTTTGCAAGCTGTAAGAGCACGGAAGATGTCGGCCAATATCATAGGTGCAAGTGTACTTTTGGCCTGGGTAATTAACGTGCTGACGACTCCGGCTATTTTTTATATCGATGTTCCCATCCTTCCTCGGAAATACTAAAAGCCCCAAGAAAGCCACCATAAAAGCGAAACATCGATGCTCCTCCCACTTCTGGCGGTTTCCTTTGCTACATATCTTACTTTCTGGGTTGTTGAACCCCCCAATATGACCATAGCGATGATATATGAAGCTTAGGGTACAAAAACCATTTGCCAGGTCTGTGTTACGGACGGCCCTGACTATCTTCAAGGAGTCTAGAAACTTGTGTACAGCTACAACTCTGGGAGCAACCAAGTATTTGTGCCTCAACGGAACCTCATCCTTTCCAATGTAGCCAGCTATTTCCTCCAATATCGGGGCAAGCTCAAAATCCGAAAAATGGAACACATTATGTGCTGGGTCCCAACATGTAACCAGTGCTCTAATAATATCTCCCCGAGGCACAATATCAAGCAAACCGGTAAGCCCTTTCAAATGTTTCTTGACCGCATCTCGCCCTTCTTTGTCCAAATCGTTCCACCACAGACGCAACTCCAAAGGGATTTGAAAATAAGACTCTTTTTGTTTTTCTTTTCCATTGGCAAACAAAACAAACTATTTTTCTTCTTTTTCATACTTTCTCAAAAATCCGGCAGCATTTCGGCACTACTTGGCCATTGGTTTTTTTTCTAGTATAGGTAATTAATTCTCCGCACTGCTATTTCTCTTTTTCTCTCTCTTTTTTTTTCAATATTGCTCAGATATTCAAAGCCGGTCAGCATGCGAGTCCAAAACAGATAAATGCACAAGTAGGATGCATCAGGATGTCCATTATTTCGGGTACACCTGTCCTAGACGGACCCAACCCCTGTGATGAGTCCCCTAAGTCAAAATGCACGTGATGCAGATAAGCGTTCCTACTAGGAATCCGGCATGGAGTCAAGTTCTTCTAGGTTCAAAACCTGGGTATGTGTTCTAGACTGTGTACCCGAGCGGACAACTCGAGTCGAGAAGGGGGCTACGTACCGGGACCCGCGGGATCGTCCGGCTTAGTAACTTGTCCGGCCTCTTTCTTATTTCAAGGTATGACACTAAAAGAATAGGGAGTCTCAACCAGTAAGCACATCCCCGGAGGTGAGAAGAGAAGGGTTTCGGCACAGTTTATATACAGTTCAGATAATATCNCAGTGTCCACTCTATTTGGCTAGCCGTGAGGGACCGGAAATATGTTGTCCATCCCGTGACTCCTTCCGGCAATTTGGCTCCTTTAGTCCTCGTGTAAAATTCTTCTATGCATGTTTTTTCTGGAGACCCGTAGCTCAAAAACTGAGGGCGATGACACAGATGCTCGATCATCCACATTTGTAATAACAAGCTGCACCCCTCGAAGTAAGTTTCCCCGGCATTGCAAGCTGTAAGAGCACGGAAGATGTCGGCCAATATCATAGGTGCAAGTGTACTTTTGTCCTGGGTAATTAACGTGCTGACGACTCCGGCTATTTTTATATCGATGTTCCCATCCTTCCTCGGAAATACTAAAAGCCCCAAGAAAGCCACCATAAAAGCGAAACATCGATGCTCCTCCCACTTCTGGCGGTTTCCTTTGCTACATATCTTACTTTCTGGGTTGTTGAACCCCCCAATATGACCATAGCGATGATATATGAAGCTTAGGGTACAAAAACCATTTGCCAGGTCTGTGTTACGGACGGCCCTGACTATCTTCAAAGAGTCTAGAAACTTGTGTACAGCTACAACTCTGGGAGCAACCAAGTATTTGTGCCTCAACGGAACCTCATCCTTTCCAATGTAGCCAGCTATTTCCTCCAATGTCGGGGCAAGCTCAAAATCCGAAAAATGGAACACATTATGTGCTGGGTCCCAACATGTAACCAGTGCTCTAATAATATCTCCCCGAGGCACAATATCAAGCAAACCGGTAAGCCCTTTCAAATGTTTCTTGACCGCATCTTGCCCTTCTTTGTCCAAATCGTTCCACCACAGACGCAACTCCAAAGGGATTTTATGCATGATTGAAAAGGGTTCATTTTGAGTCGTGCTCATCCTGCACATTTATTAAGGTGATTTAATAACTTATTTGACCTAAAAAAGAAAAGCAAATAACACTATTTTGTTCAAATTTCCAATTTAAAACAAACGGCCGGTTTTGCAGTTACGGCCTTTCAACACTTCGGGGAGAAGATTTCAAGGCTGTGCCTGCTAACCGTTGAAACTGACTCAGGGTGGCTGTTCTTGCAAAAACAGCCTTCCGGCGCTCTTTTGGGACATTCGGCTTATTTTGAACAAGAATGGCATCACCCGACTTATTTTGTGACAAAATTAAAATTTTGGTATTTTTGGCTATTTTTGCAAAAGGGTGGTTGGACCCGATGAGGGTTGCCTACGTATCTCACATCCGGTGAGAATCAAACCAGCGTAGTTCGGTCGAATAAATCTAGCTATTTTGAAAACACCCCTAATTTGAAAATAACTCTTTTTTTGGTTTTTGTTGGCAAATTCACTTTTCTGAAAGCATGATTCTTTTTATATTTTCTTTTTTAGTGGCAAATAAAACGAACTAATTTGAAAATAAGACTCTTTTTGTTTTTCTTTTCCATTGGCAAACAAAACAAACTATTTTTCTTCTTTTTCATACTTTTTCAAAATTCCGGCAGCATTTCGGCACTACTTGGCCATTGGTTTTTTTTTCTAGTATAGGTAATTAATTCTCCGCACTGCTATTTCTCTTTTTCTCTCTTTTTTTTTTCAATATTGCTCAGATATTCAAAGCCGGTCAACATGCGAGTCCAAAACAGATAAATGCACAAGTAGGATGCATCAGGATGGTCCATTATTTCGGGTACACCTGTCCTAGACGGACCCAACCCCTGTGTTGAGTCCCCTAAGTCAAAATGCACGTGATGCAGATAAGCGTTCCTACTAGGGATCTGGCATGGAGTCAAGTTCTTCTAGGTTCAAAACCTGGGTATGTGTTCTAGACTGTGTACCCGAGCGGACAACTCGAGTCGAGGAGGGGGCTACGTACCGGGGACCCGCGGGATCGTCCGGCTTAGTAACTTGTCCGGCCTCTTTCTTATTTCAAGGTATGACACTAACAGAATAGGGAGTCTCAACCAGTAAGCACATCCCCGGAGGTGAGAAGAGAAGGGTTTCGGCACAGTTTATATACAGTTCAGATAATATCAAAGCGGTAAAGCATTTAGCACATTTAGCAGGAAACATGTAGGAAAATCAGAGAAAGCCAAATACAACAATATATCTAAGCTCGAATTCTGAACCCTGAACCAGAGATTCTGGGTTCTTGTCCCCAGCAGAGTCGCCAGAGCTGTCACACCTCCTTTTTCGCACTACACCCCAAGGGCGTAAAGGAGTTTTTCCAATTAAAGGACAATCGGAACGGGATTTATTATTAATATTCAGAGTCGCCACTTGGGAGTTTAATGGTGTCCCAAGTCACCGGTTGAATCCCGAACCGAGGAAATTATGACTCTGTTAACAGTCCGCGAATCAGAAATCCGAGTAAGGAATTCTGTTAACCCGGGAGAAGGTGTTAGGCATTCCCGGGTTCCGTGGTTCTAGCACGGTCGCTCAACTGTTGTATTTGATTTTATCTGATTTCAAAACATGATCTAGCTTATACTTTTATCAGTCACCGCTTTTATTTCTATTTTTAATAAGAATTGCAACGTCGTAAAAATGCGCCTCAAACCACGTCGCACCAGTGCACCCGTGATTGTTAACACATTTCGACTCCGTTGGGATTTGGATTTGGGTCACATAAATGTGCACCCGAGTTTAGGAAGGTGATATTATTAAACGCCGGGCCTACAGCAGCTAGCGTATTATTAACTTTGTGGGAAGCCATGAAATTCGCTAAATGGCACGTCCCGAGGTCTAAAAATTTTGATATAAGCAATTAATGAGGGCCCCGCAATTTGTGTGTTTTATTTGGCGAGGCTCGTCTCATCTATTGTTTATTTTAAAGGGCAAATCCTAAAGCAATCTATAAATTTCTATATTTATTCGTCTCTGATAAAACCCTAACTATTTATTATTGGACCTAATAGTGACTTTATACTTTATTGCAGCCACTGGGCTCCAGGACAAGCCCAACAAAAGAAAAGTTAAATTTATGTGCACACCATAAACTGACCAAGCAGATCTGGGCCCAGGCCCAAACGTACACAAGCATCCAACTGAGCCTGGGCCGTTCGTTGATGCCCTGAGACTTATTCTTCTTGATAATAGGATACTGAGCCCAAACGGTTAAGCCAGGCCAGATTCCAATTCAGTTATATTGGATAATTACTGAAACTTATTCAAGTTGTTCAAATTGTATCCACTACTTGCTGCAAATAATTTTAGAAATGGAGACGGGCTGACTAGACTAAGGTGATTACTAATAATATGGAGGTATCGAACTCAAGATATTCAAGTCCTTATTCTATTCCAACTTCGACTTATCAGGCTAGTATGATACATTACTCTACTACACTTGTTCATGCAAACAATTGCAATATGCAATCCTATTGATACGAACTAAAAATCGAAACAGTCCAATCATATCAGCCTAATACTGCCCAGTTTTAATTACAGAAATTAAACATTGGATGCTAACGTAGGAATTAACATAGTCAGAATTAAAATCCATTACACAGTCCAGATATTCAGTCCAGTTATACAGTCCTTAGTTGATTACATACAACAATAGAGTCCTAATCAATCACAAATCAAACAAGGGAGTTCAATAAGGGAGGCCTGATCAGCACTTCATTTCATTTCAAATGCCTGGGAAATACAAGATGTGTACCTGAATATTTGAATCAAACAGAAAAGGAAGAAGTCAGAAGCAGTAACAATTCCCAGCAGTAGTTCAGGAATGAGTTTAAAACCCAGCAGCAATCAATAGATGAGTATAATAGCCCATAAAGTGCTCAGCAGTTCAGGATAAATTGGAAAACCAAGCAGAATCCACAGATCAACCCAAAATAGCACCAAATAGCCAGAAATGAACTCAGCACTTAACACAACCAGTAAACAACCAACAATCAACTCGAACTAAGCAAATCTCATGCACATCTGACTTGAACAGCTTGTAAATATCAATGTCGAGCAGAATCAGATGAGTTCAAATTACTTCTGATCCTTAATGAGCTAGACAATTGGATTAAGGACTGGAATCTGAAGGTGAGCTAAGGAGAAATTAATGAAACAGTAATTTTTTTTTTTGATTTTCTATTGTTTTTCTGGAAATTTTGAGAAAACTAAGATCTAAGGGAGTTGGATTTCAAATTTCTGATCTGAACCTTGTGAAGAATCAGGGGGGGGGTTTGATGGCTGAAAAACCTTCTTCAAGAAGGCATTAGAGGTGCCTTTTATAGGCAAGGAGTGGGGCAGAAACTTTTCACCCCTTTTTCTTCTTTTAATTTCAGATTTCATCTATTAAACCTTCAATTTCTGACTTGTTTCTCAAGTTACTGCCCTAAGTTTACTAAAATCTACACTATAGCCCATCCTAGAAGGTTCTATACTTATCACAATCCCTATCCTATCCTTACCCCTCTTCAAAAATTACCAAATCTAATAAAACTACCCTTTTTTCATGCCCAAACTACCCTTAAAACCTCCTGAAATTACTGGCCATTGCTAAACCTGCCAGCTATAACCAAACCACTAATCTAGCCTAAACTAATTAAGATTAATTAATAAAACTTGAAGCTCAAACTGAAATTAAACCAATTAGACTAACAACCAGGTTCATTTAGTCAAACCAAAACTCCAATTTAGACATGCATCAACAGCTATTGAACAAATACGGATCCAAAACAACAAATCAACCTATTAACCTACTGAGTCAGAATCAATTTTATTATCAGAAAAGCAAGCCTATCAACTTGAATCAAAACTAATAAGAAAATCAGAACTATCAATTGGTTGGACTAAACGACATTTGGATATATACACTGGCAAAGGTAAGATGAAATACAATTAAGAATTAACCAAACTAACAATCAAACTAATCACAGAAAATAAACAAAATTTGACTAACAATTAACAAAAACCAAAAACTCAAAGAAGAGAAACTTACTGGCTTTAGGAATTCTGGCCATTACCCTTCGAAATTGATTTCCAGTTAATATTATATGTCTATTCTGTCAAGAATAGGCTTATAATATTAACTAGCACTCAATCGCCCTTGAAAATTCCCAAAACCCAGGAACCCTAGATTTGAAATTCGACGAGTTTCGGCGGGATTTGAAGGGTTTTGATTAGGGATTAGGGATGAGGGAGGTTAGGGGAGTGTAGGGTCTGAATTTAGGCGGATTTGGAAGAGGTAGGGTTTTGGCCGAGTTTTTGATTCGATATTTGAGCAATTCCGGCCATGTTCGAGACAAGTGGCTATGGGGGTTGGGTAGAGGAAGTTAAGGCGGTTCTGTGGTGTGAGTTTGGGACCATTTGGCGTAACCGGCGACTTGGCCGGAAAACTTTAAAGGGATATTCGACGAGTTCGACGTTGATTCGAGGGAAACCAATGGCAGGGTTGGAACGAGGAGAGCGAGGAGAAGCTGGGGTGTAATTTTGGGGTTGACCGGAGCATCGCCGCCGGCGGCGACGATTTCCGGCAGGCGGAGGGACGGTGGTAGACGGTGGGGCTAGGGCGGAGGAGGGTGGTGGTAACGCCGGCGTTACAAGGGAGGTACGAGGAAGATGAAAAAATGTTTTAGATTTTGGGTTAATTTTCGGACAGTTTTATGGGATGGTTTGGGTTGATGAGGGTCGTAGGATCATGGGGAATGGACGGACAGGATTGAGTGATGCCAAAACGGCGTCGTTTTGCCATGGGGGGGGGGAACTGGACCGGATTGATGATTTGGGCTGGTCTGGGCAAAGACTTGGGGCATTGGGCTGGGATTAATTTGACAGTGGCCCAATCTTGGTGGCCTGATTTTTCTTTTATTTAAGCTCAAGTCAATTTCATTTTATTTCTTTTGATTTTTGTTCATTTATATATTTTTTGAAATTTGTTAAATGCAAAATTAAAAGTAAAAACCCCAAATTAACTCCAAGATTACACTAATTCCTAATTCAAAAGTAAAATAAGACAAATTAAAAGTATAAATGCAAAAGAACAATTTTTGTTATTTTCTTCTTTACTAATTAATTCTAAAATGTGAAATTAGAACCTAAAACAAATGCCGAATGTATTTTTATATTTTTCATATGAATTAAAATGCACAAATAAAAATGCAACAATTACCAAAGAACGCCACAAAATTCACAAGAATTTATAAAATACTAGAAAAATTATTTTGTTTGAAATTTTGGGAATTATTGCTTAGGGCAAAAATCACGTGCTCACACAAAGGAAAAGAGATCGAGGAAGAAGTCAATGAAACTGGAGCATTGACTCGTTTTGGAAGATGTTTTACCCCAGAAGAATTAAGGAAAGCCAAGCCATTCAAGGACTTATCATCTTGTAATGACACAATTATTCCGTTTATTGAGGTTGTAGGTGATAAGGGACCTTGGGTCTATCAAACTTTCGAAACAATGTATGTTGAGAAGATTCCTGAAGGAAAATGCATTCCAGGTCCTAAGTTATCCTCCGCGTCTGTCATGGTACCAAATGAAATGTTGAAGAATGGTTTTGTGCCGGGTAAGGATCTGGGCTCATCTATGCAGGGTATTGTGCATCTAGTGCGTCCTAGTGGAAATCTTGGTACATTTCGTTTGGGAGTCATGCCCACAGAGAAGGACATGAAAAGGGTCAAAAATCTAAAACAAAAGGTATGGTACACATCTCTAAGTCTTTTGTCAAGCCAAGGGCCGAAAAACCTCCAACCTCATCAATCCCTAAACCTGTGGACGATGTTGATGAAGAGCTGATCAAGAGGTTCCAGAGTCTGTTTGATGAGGTTAATAGGGTAGAAATTGGCGAAGGTTCTAGTAAAGCATATGTGCAGCTCGTTGGGCCAAATGTGAAGCTTAGCGATTGGGAAGCTACTCCTCTCCCCATCAGGAAGGAGTTTTGGTAGTTTGCTCTGTTTTCCTTTCTGTTATCTGGGTTATTCCAGGGTTGTACTCCAGATTTTTATTTTTGCTTGTTTTGATGTTCAAACCCTTCTATCCTTTTATTTTCAATGAAATGCAATTTCCCATTTTCAGTTATTCTGAATAGTGTTTCATTTGGTTTTTCTTTTGTACAGCTCTTTTTATGCCGGTTGCAATGACATGACATGCATGAGGAATTTTCAGCCAAGTCTTAAAAGCCAATCTAATTTTGAAATAATAATCCAAGAAGTAGAGTGTGATGATGAAATAGAAAATGATAAAGAAGCAGCATTTGAGGAAATCAATAAAGAGCTAAAACACTTTGAAAAAAAACCAAAGCCTAATTGTAATGAAACTGAAGCAATCAATTTAAGAGACCAAGATAATATTAGGGAAACCAAGATAAGTGTGCATCTGGAACCGCAAGTGAAGGAAGAAATAATCAAAACATTGTTTGAGTACAAAGATGCTTTTGCATGGTCGTATGACGATATGCCGGGTTTGAGAACTGATTTGGTAGTTCATAAATTGCCAAATGATCCAGCATTCCCTCCTGTCAAACAAAAGCTAAGAAAGTTCAAGACTGACATGAGTGTGAAGATCATAGAAGAAATCACAAAGCAGCTTGATGCAAAGGTCATTCGGGTCACTCGATATCCCACTTGGTTAGCTAATGTTGTTCCAGTACCAAAGAAGGATGGTAAGACCGGGGTATTGTGTTAATTACTGCGGTCTTAACAAAGCGAGCCCAAAGGATGATTTTCCTTTGCCAAACATTCACATTCTAATCGATAATTGTGCCAAGCATGAGATTGGGTCTTTTGTGGATTGCTACGTGGGATATCACCAGATCCTGACGGATGAGGAAGATGCAGAAAAGACAGCGTTCATCACGCTATGGGGAACATATTGCTACTAGGTAATGCCATTTGGTTTGAAGAATGTTGGGGCAACCTACATGAGGACGGTGACTACCATATTTCATGACATGATACACAAGGAGATTGAGGTTTATGTAGATGATGTGATCATAAAGTCAAAGAAGCAGTCTGACCATGTCAAGGATCTGAGGAAGTTTTTCCAAAGGCTCCGCAGGTACAACCTCAAGCTCAACCCTACAAAATGTGCATTTGGTGTCCCCTCCGGGAAACTGCTGGGATTCGTTATTAGTCGATGCGGTATTGAGTTGGAACTCTCAAAGATCAAAGCCATCCAAGAGTTACCGCCGCCAAAGAATAAAACTGAGGTGATGAGTTTGCTCGGAAGTTTAAATTACATCAGCAGGTTTATTGCTCAGCTCACGACAACCTGTGAGCCCATCTTTAAGCTGCTGAAGAAGAATGCTGCAGTCAAGTGGACCGAAGAGTGTCAAGAAGCATTTGATAAGATTAAGAGGTACCTGTCGAACCCACCTGTGTTGGTCCCACCAGAGCCTGGGAGACCTTTAATTCTCTATTTGACAGTCCTAGATAATTCGTTTGGCTGTGTATTGGGTCAACATGACATCACGTGAAAGAAGGAGCAAGCAATCTATCATCTCAGTAAGAAGTTCACTCCCTATGAGGTTAAGTACACTCTTCTTGAGAGGACATGTTGTGCCCGGACTTGGGTGGCACAAAAGTTGAAGCATTATCTGTCGTCCTACACTACTTACCTCATTTCTCGCATGGATCCTCTAAAGTACATCTTTCAGAAGCCTATGCCTACAGGAAGACTTGCAAAGCGGCAGATTTTACTCACAGAGTTTGACATCATCCATGTGACTCGGACCGCTATTAAAGCCCAAGCCTTGGACGGTCACATGGCCGAGAACCCGGTGGATGAAGAATACGAGCCACTGAAAACTTATTTTCCTGATGAAGAAGTGATGTATGTTGACGAGGTTGATATGATGAAAAGCCATGTTGGAAACACTTCTTTGATGGAGCTGCAAACATGAAAGGTGTCGGAATAGGGGCTGTACTCACTTTTGAAACAGGACAACACTACCCTGTAACAGCCCAGCTTCAATTTTATTGCACCAACAACATGGCTAAGTAGTAAGAATGCATTCTGGGTTTGAGGTTAGCTGTAGACATGGGAGTCTAGGAAATACTGGTTCACCAGATTCAAGGAGAATGGGAGACTCGGGACTTGAAGGACATACCATACCGATAGTGTCTGCATGATCTTTGTCAACGATTCAGGTCGGTAGAATTCAGACATATTCCCAAGATTCATAATGAGATTGCCGATGCTTTGGCTACTCTGGCGTCAATGTTACATCATCCAGACAAGATTATGTCGACCCCGTACATATCCAAGTTCGTGATCAACATGCTTATTGTAATGTGATTGAGGAGGAAATAGATGGTGAACCTTGGTTCCATGATATCAAGGAATACATCAAGTCGGGGGTATATCCAGTACATGTCACAGGTGATCAAAAGAGAACCATTCGATGTCTGGCTAGGGGATTTTTCTTGAGTGGGGGAATCTTGTAAAAGAGGACTCCAGATCTAGCATTACTGAGGTGCATAGATGCTAAAGAAGCTTCGACTATTATGGCCGAAGTGCATTCTAGAGTTTGCGGGCCGCATACGAATGGGTATGTCTTGGAAAAGAAGATACTTCGAGCAGGTTATTATTGGCTCGCCGTGCAACTGGATTGTATTGGTTTTGTTCGCAAATGTCATCAATGCCAGGTGCATGGTGATTTGATTCATTCTCCCCCATCTGAGTTGCACACAATGTCTGCATCCTGGCCCTTTGTTGCTTGGGGCATGGATGTCATTGGACCAATAGAGCAGGAAGCATCGAAGGGGCATAGGTTTATTCGGCTGGCCATTGATTACTTTACCAAGTAGGTCGAAGCTGTAACTTTCAAGTCCGTGACCAAGAAGGCAGTGGTGGATTTTGTTCATTCAAATATCATTTGCAGATTCAGAATTCCTAAGGTAAATATCACAAAAAATGCTGCCAACCTCAACAGTCATTTGATGAAAGAGGTATGCCAACAGTTCAAGATTATGCATCAAAACTCCACTCCGTACCGTCCCAAGGCGAATGGAGCTGTTGAGGCTGCTAACAAGAATATAAAGAAGATACTTCGTAAGATGGTGCAAGGTTCTAGGCAATGGCATGAAAAGTTGCCTTTTGCCTTACCGGGTTATCGCGCTACACTTCGCACTTTAGTAGGTGCAACTCCTTATTTGCCGGTATATGGAACTGAGGCAGTTATACCTGCGGAAGTTGAGATTCCATCCCTTCGGATCAATTGCAGAAGCTAAATTCGATGATGATGAGTGGGTCAAAACCCGGCTAGAGCAGTTGAGTTTGATTGATGAGAAAAGATTGGCTGCAGTATGTCATGGTCAATTGTATCAGAAGAGAATGGCAAGATCATACAACAAGAATGTGCGTCCTCGGAAATTTGAAGTGGGCCAGCTGGTACTAAAACGCATCCTTCCACATCAGGCTGAAGCTAAAGGCAAGTTCGCCCAAAACTGGCACGGGCCGTTCATTGTGACAAGAGTATTGCCTAATGATGCTCTGTATTTAACAGACATAGAAGGCAAATGTGTAGATATGGCTATCAATTCTGATGCAATCAAGAGGTACTACTAATGAGTTCTTTGCTTGTCTTCAATTGTATTTTTGTACTTGGCATATTGAAAGTTGAAATGACGAAGGCATTTCGTTCCGCTACCCAAACATTTTCTTCATTTGCTGCCCATTTTGAGCCTTGTTTATTTTCTTTCATACCCCTGTTTTGGAATCAGGAGTAGAACTAGAAAATAAGAAAAAGAAGATAAAAGAAAAGAAAAGAAAAGAAAAGAAAAGAAAAGAAAAGAAAAAGAAGAGAAAAGAAAGAAAGAAAGAAAGAAAAGGGAAAAAGAGAAAAAAAAGAAAAAAAAAAGAAAAAAGAGAAAAAAAAAAGAAAGAAGAAGAAAAGAAAAAGAAAGAAAAAAAAACTAAAACAAAACAACTTTCAGTTTGAACTACGTTCGACCTGATTCCTTTTAAGGATACGTAGGCAGCCTTACACGGTTCGGTCTCCTCAAAATAAAAATTCAGAATTCCCCAGACCCAAAGAAACTGGGGCAGAAGTTTTAGTTTTGCAAAAGATTTGATTCCAAAAGTTGTAATTTTGAACCCTTTTCATCTTAAATTGTTTTGAGCCTTCATGCCACCCTTTCTTTCTAGCCTTGTCCAAAAGCCTACATTACGGTCCAAAGAAAGACCTTCCGATCAATCTTTCAGGATGCCAAGTCAAGCGAGATAGAGGTATGACTTACATCATGGGTAACACTTTTTTTATGGGCACAAAAGAAAAATGAATAAAATGAGAGAGTCTTATTGGTAAAAACCCTCACGGGCACCGTAAGGCGATGGTGAGCTGAGAGAAAATTTAAAATGACAGATTCTTATTTGGTGGAAACCCTCATGGGCACCGTAAGGCGACAGTGAGTTGAGAGATGAACAAATGAGAGAGGCTTGTTGGTGAAAACCCTTCGGGGCACAACAGGTCGAATGAGGCTCGTGACTTTACAGAGAAACTAGATCATTGAAAACCCGGTTTTGAAGTATGATGACATGACATGAACTGAAAATATGATTGGTTGGACGGATTCGGCTGATCAATCCGAAATGCATGTCGTGATCATTGGAGCCAGCCGCTTCACTCAGATAAGTCTTTGTTCCCCTTCTTCTTCACATAGTCATCTTTGTTCAAAATTTTCCTTTGTTCCTTTTGCCAAAAATCGCTTCACTGTGCTCTTTTTTTTTCTAACAATGTTATTCGCTTTGTAATCCTTTATTAAAATAATTAGGAAGAAAACAAATACCAAAAAAGGTATTGTATACATAACATATAACCAAGCAATATTAAAATATAAGCAAAATGCTCAAATTAATCTACGCAAATTTGGCCACTCCAAATGTAAGTGATATCTACATCATTACTGTCAAGAAGAAATCTTTATGAGTCTCTTTCGAGTTAGCCCTTGTTGAACAAGCAGGAAAGGATTCCGAAGCCTACTACCAGCTTTTAAATTGCACAAAGCAGAGTTCGGCCAAGCACATCACAAGTGACATGATTCAGAATGAGAAGTATGGTGATAACTGAAGTTCAGGTGATAAGGTGATTCTTGAATTTTGAGAAAATACAAAGATTCAGCAACTTTCAGAATGAAAACACAATGCAATAAGTGAGTGAAGACACTCATCAATGATGCCACAAACTAACCACCACGTTTTCAAACTAACAAAATCTTATTTGTCTGAAACAAGGACAAGAAAATTTGTTCGATCTGCAGGGACCCTCCATGAGGAAAGCATGGTTCGGGGGCAAGGAATTCTGTTCATTCTGCAGAGATCCTCCTGGGAGAGAGCATGGCTCAGGTGAGTTCATTCTCGGCTTCTCAGGAACCTCCTGGATAATGGGGTTTAATTTCAATTTTCAAGAATTTATTTTTAAGTTTTCAAGACCCTCCTGGATAATGGGATTTAATTTTATGTTTTCAGGACCCTCCTGGAAAATGGGATTCAACTAACGCTCACAAACGTTGCTAGCACAAACTGGGGCAGAAAATTTTCGTTGTTTTGTCTGTTTTGTTGTGATTGCAGGCACCCACCTGGAGAACGAGGAAATTCATTTCACAACTATTTCAAGTTTCAAGCAAGTTGCAGGCGCCCACCTGGAGAAAGAGGGAATTCATTTCAAGTTTTAGGTCAGTGGCAGGCGCCCACTTGGAGAACGAGGGAATTCTTTTTAAGTTTTAAGTCAGTGGCAGGCGCCCACCTGGAGAATGAGGGAATTCTTTTCAGAGTTATCGCGATTTTTTAGTCAGCGGCAGGCGCCCACCTGAAGAATGAGGGAATTTATTTCAAGTTCAAGTCATTCGCAGGCACCCACCTGGAGAACGAGGGAATTCATTTCGAGTTCAAGTCGTTGGCAGGAGCCCACCTGAAGAACGAGGGAATTCATTTCAAGCTCAAGTCATTGGCAGGCGCCTACAGGGAGAATGAGGGAATTCATTTCAAGTTTTAAGTCATTGGCAGGTGCCCACCTGGAGAACGAGGGAATTCATTTCAAGTTTTAAGTCAGTGGTAGGCGCCCGCCTGGAAAATGAGGGAATTCATTTTAGAGTCAAGTTCAAATCAACATCAGGAGCCCGTCTGAAGAATGAGGTCAATTCAAGTTACAAGTAGCAGAAGCTCGCCTCAAGAATGCGAGTGTCACGACCCTAAAACGGACCCGGTCGTGATGGCACCTATCGTGAAACTAAGCCAGCCGACACAAATCCCAAAACCAACCCAATAATTATAACAAGTCATTTAAAAGCATTAATAAGCTAAAAACCCAAAATGTAAGGTAGAATAGAACAGTGCGGAAACAAAACACAGCCCGGCATTGGGGTGTCACCATTCATGAGCAACTACAACTCGCCTAGAAATACGAAAAGACAACATCGTCTGAAACAAAGCTAATACAAGCTAAATAAGATAGGAAGGAGAAGCACTGGGCTGTGAATGCCAAGCAGCTACCTAGTCAACTCCGAAAGCCTACTGGAAGGCAAATCAGCACTCGCTAGCGTGACCCGAGACTCCTGGATCTGCACACAGGGTGCAGGGAGTAATGTGAGTACGCCAACTCAGTAAGTAATAAGAGTAAAGGCAGCTGAGCAGTAAGAAAACACGCAAGCCACGTCAAAATGCTACAGGAAAACAGTATAAATCCAAAACAATGCAGTAAAAACAATGAACTCATAAAAACGACTCAATTCAATAAAATCCTTTTCAAAACTTCTTTCAATAGTTTCAAACGAGTGACCAAAAACAATGAGTAAAAGTATAGAAACGTAAACAGCCCCTCAGGCAACAACATATATCAACAACCGCCCCTCAGGCAAAATATCAATAGAACCAGCCCCTCGGGCTACCCCACAATCACTCGTATCAGCCCCTCGGGCAAAACATGAAACAACAACAGCCCCTCAGGCAATATCACATCTCACACTGGGTACCCGCGCTCACTGGGGTGTACAGACTCCTGGAAGGGCTCCTACAGCCCAAGCGCTATAACCAAGCCATCTCGTGGCATAATCAAATAGGCCCTCGGCCTCATAACAATCACAAGCCACCTCGTGGCATAATAAACAGGCCATCGGCCTCTCATATATCACAAATCAGTACCACCTGCTACGGCGCGCAGCCCAATCCCATAACATCCTCACAACACAGGCCCTCGGCCTCACTCAGTCAAAACTCACTCAAGCCCCTCGGGCTGACAGTAAAACAAGTACTCATCTCAAAATATCATTTATGAAATCAAAAGGAGTGAATAAAACTGAGTTATGAAAACAATAAGAACATAGCAAGATTGAGTGTAAATATCAAACCGAAAACAATGAGGAAATCAGTAGCAAAAGCCCCTAAGGATCCAAACAATCGGCACAAGGCCCAGACACGACATTTAGCCCCAAACACAATAATAATTTCCAAAATATAACAGTATTAAATAGTTTCCAAGTAAATACGCGACTTAATAGTCGTACGGGACGGACCAAGTCACAATCCCCAATGGTACACAACCCCACGCTCGTCACCTTGCGTGTGCGTCACCTCAAAATAGCACAACGATGTGAAATCTGGGGTTTCATACCCTCAGGACAACATTTACGATCATTACATACCTCAATCCGGTCCAAACTCTAGCCCGCGATGCCTTTGCCCCTCGTATCGGCCTCAAATCGCGTCCAATCTACCCAAAATCAGAATCGTAACATTAAAATAAGCTAAGGGAACGAAGCCCATGCGAAAATAATCAAATTGCATCTAGAAACCCGAAATTGGCCAAACCCGACCCTCGGGCCCACGTCTCAGAATCTGACAAAATTAACATCAATGAAATCCTTATCCTCCCACGAGTTCATACATACCAAGTATACCAAAATCCAACCACAAATGACCCCTCAAAACCCAAAATTTAGGTCTCCAATTCCCATGCCCTAAACCCCCAATTTTGCTACTGATTTTCCATAGATTTCAAGCTTACATGTAAAAATCATCATAGAAACAAGTTTAGGGTCCAAAAACCTTACCTCCACGAAACCCTCTCAAATTCCCTCTTCAATTTGCTCTCCAAAGCTTTCTCCCGAATGAAATATGGTGAAAAACCACCCAAAATAGCGAAGGGCCAAATATATATGTTCTGCCCCAGCTAAACCGCTTCTACGATAGAAATCTCGCACCTGCGGACCCGCACCTGCGGACCCGCACCTACGGTCCCAGGTGCGCATCTGCGGAATCCACTTATCTGCTCAAGGACCGCACCTGCGATCAAAATCCCGCCCTGCGCTATCGCAGGTGCGCACCAACAAGCGCATCTGCGGTTCTAGCTCCTCATGCCCATTTCTGCATCTGCCTTGGCGCTTCTTCGGGCCCTCACCTGCGGTCCCCAAGTCGCAGGTGCGGTTATGACAGAACTTCAGCAGCTTCAGCTGCATATTTCCAACTCCAAACTTCCCGTCAACCATCCGAAATTACCCCGAGGCCCCCGGGACCTCAACCAAAAGCACGAACAAGTCATATACCACCATCCAAACTTATACCAATATTCGAAACACCTAAAACAACATCGGAACATCAAATTAACCATGGATTCAAGCCTAAGAACTCCAAAAACTTCTGAATTCCGCTTTTGATCAAAAAGTCTATCAAACCTCGCCGAATGACATGAAATTTTGCACACACATCACATATGACACAACGGACCTACTGCAACTTCCGGAATTTCATTCCGACCCCTATATCAAAATCTCCACTACCAACCGAAAAATGCCAAAATTCCAATTTCGCCAATTCAAGCCTAAATCTACTCCGGACCTCCAAAACTCATTCCGATCACGCTCCTAAGTCCCAAATCACCTCCTGAAGCTATCCGAATCATAAAAACTAAATTCCGAGATTGATTTCTCACAAGTCAACTCCTGGTTGACTTTTCCAACTAAAAGACCAACTTAAGAGACTAAGTGTTTCAAACCCTTTCCAAAACCATTTCGGATTCGATCTGACTAACCTGATATCATATAACACAGATGAACAAAGCATAAAGAAGCAGAAATAGGGGAAACGGAGCGGTAACTCATGAAACGACCGGCCGGGTCGTTACATCCTCCCCCTCTTAAACAAACGTTCGTCCTCGAACGGGTCAAGAAACATACCTGAAGCCTCAAATAGGTGAGGATATCTGCTCCGCATCTCCCGCTCGGTCTCCCAGGTAGCCTCCTCCTCGAGCCGACCTCTCTACTGCACTTTTACTGAAGCTACATCCATTGATCTCAACTTTCAAACCTGACGCTCCAAAATAGCTGCTGGCTCCACATCATAGGTCAAATCACCCTCTAACTGAATCGTGCTGAAATCCAAAACATGAGACGGATCTCCAATATACTTCCGGAGCATAGAAACATGAAATACCGGATGCACACTCGACAAGCTGGGTGGCAAAGCATGCTCATAAGCCACCTCCCAAATCCTCCGAAGCACCTCAAAAGGCCCAATGAACCGAGGACTCAATTAACCCTTCTTCCCAAATCTCAAAATGCCCTTCATGGGTGAAACCTTCAGTAGAACCTTCTCCCCAACCATATAGGACACATCACGAACCTTCCTGTCAGCATAACTCTTTTGTCTCGACTGTGCTGTACGAAGCCTCTCCTGAATTACCTTCACCTTGTCCAAAGCATCCTGCACTAAGTTCGTACCCAAAAGCCTGGCCTCACCCGGCTCGAACCATCCAACTAGAGATCTACTCTACCTCCCATATAGAGCCTCATATAGAGCCATCTGAACACTCGACCGGTAGCTGTTGTTATACGCAAACTCTGCGAGCGGTAGAAACTGATCCCATGAACCACCGAAGTCAATCACACAAGCGCACAACATGTCATTCAATATCTGAATAGTGCGCTCGGACTACCCGTCCATCTGAGGGTGAAAAGCTGTGCTCAACTCGACTTGAGTACCCAACTCTCTCTGCACGGCCCTCTAAAACTGTAAAGTAAACTGAGTACCTCTATCTGAAATGATGGAAACTGGGATACCATGCAAATGAACAATCTCTCGGATATAGATCTCTACCAACCGCTCTAAAGAATAGGCAGTACACACAGGAATGAAGTGCGCAGACTTAATCAGCCAATCCAAAATCACCCAAATAGCATCGAACTTCTTCAAAGTCCATGGGAGCCCAACTACAAAGTCCATGGTGATCCGCTCCCACTTCCACTCTGGAATATCCATCTGCTGAAGCAAGCCACCCGGTCTCTGATGCTCGTATTTCACCTGCTGATAATTGAGACACCGAGCTACAAATCCCACAATATCTTTCTTCATCCTCCTCCACCAATACTGCTACCTTAGATCCTGATACATCTTCGCGGCACCCGGATGAATGGAATACCGCGAGCTATGGGCCTCCTCCAGAATAAACTCCCGAAGCCCATCCACATTGGGCACACAAATCCGGCCCTGCATCCTCAACACCCCATCATCACCAATGGTCACATCTCTGGCATCGTCGTGCTGAACTTTGTCCTTAAGGACAAGCAAATGAGGATAATCATACCGGCGCTCTCTGATGCGATCAAATAAGGAAAACCAAGAAATCACACAAGCCAATACCCGACTGGGCTCCAAAATATCCATCCTCACAAACCGATTGGCCAAGGCCTGAACATCAACTGCAAGAGGTCTCTCCCCAACAGGAATAAATGCAAGACTGCCCATACTCACCGCCTTCCGGCTCAAAGCATCAGCCACTACATCGGCCTTCCCCGGATGGTACAAAATAGTAATATCATAGTCCTTTTGCAGTTCCAACCATCTTCGCTGCCTCAAATTGAGATCCTTCTTGTTGAACAAGTGCTGGAGGCTACGATGATCAGTAAACACCTCGCAATACACACTATACAAGTAATGCCTCCAAATCTTCAACACGTGAACAATGGCAGCCAACTCTAAATCATGAACAGGGTAGTTCTTCTCGTGGGCCTTCAACTGACGAGAAGCATAAGCAATAACTCTACCCTCTTGCATCAACACACACCCAATACCCACTATCTAAGCATCACAATAAACTGTATATGAACCTGAAGCTGATGGCAAAATAACAATGGAGCCGTGGTCAAGGCAGTCTTGAGCTTCTGAAAGCTTGCCTCACACTCATCCGACCACTGGAATGAAGCACCCTTCTGAGTCAACTTGGTCAAGGGTGATGCAATAGATGAAAATCCCTACACGAACCAACGGTAATACCCCCAAACCAAGTAAACTGTGAATCTCTGTGGCTGAGGACGGCCTGGACCAACTCTGAACCGCCTCTATCTTCTTTGGATCAACCTAAAAACCCTAACTGGAGACCACGTGCCCCAAGAAAGCCTCTGAACTAAGCCAGAACTCACACTTGGAGAACTTTTCATAAAGCTTCTCCTCCCTCAACCGCTGCAATACCACTCTCAAATGCTCCACATGCTCTTCCTGACTACGCAAATACACCAGAATATCATCAATGAAAACTATGACAAACAAGTCGAGATACGGCTGAAACACGTTGTTCATCAAATGCATGAACGCTGTTGGGGCATTGGTTAGCCCAAAAGGCATCACAATGAAATCATAGTGACCATATCGAGTCCTAAAAGTTGTTTTAAGAATATCCGAGTCCCTGATCTTCAGCTGGTGATACCCTGAACGGAGATCAATCTTGGAGAACACCCTCGCTCCCTGAAGCTGGTCGAACAAATCATCAATGCGAGGCAGGGGATACTTTTTCTTAATTGTAACCTTGTTCAACTGCCTGTAATCAATGCACATCCTCATAGTGCCATCTTTCTTCTTCACGAACCGAACAGGCGCACCCCACGGCGAAACACTAGGCCGAATGAACCCCTTATCGAGGAGTTCCTGAAGCTGCTCCTTCAACTCCTTCAACTTTGCTGGTGCCATACGACACGGTGGAATAGAAATGGGCTAAGTTCCCAGCACCAGGTCAATACCAAAATCAATATCCCTGTCCAGTGGCATGCTCGGCAGGTCTGCAGGAAAAACATCGAGAAAATCCCTTACAACTGGAACAAAATCAATGCTGGGAGTCTCTGCACTGACATCCCTCACAAACGCTAAGTATGAAAGACAACCTTTACCAACCATCCGTTGGGCCTTCAGAAATGATATCACCCTACTAGGGACAAAATCCGTCGAACCTCACCACTCAATCCATGGCACACCCGGTATAGCCAACGTCACTGTCTTAGAGTGACAGTCCAGAATAGCACCGCACAGGGATAACCAATCTATGCCCAAAATGACATCGAATCCACCATATAGAGTAACAAAAGATCTACTCAGGTCTCTAAACCTCCAATGGTCACCACACATGACCGATACACATGGTCTACAACAATAGTGTCGCCTACCAGAGTAGATGCACGAACAGATGAAATAAGAGACTCACGGGGCGTATCCAAATAACGAGCAAAATATGATGACACGTATGAAAAAGTGGAACCGGGATCAAATAACACAGAGGCATCTCTGTGGCAGACTAACACAGTACCTGCGATCACCGCATCTGAAGCAATAGCATCAGGTCTAGCTGGGAGTGCATAGAAATGGGCCTGACCACCACCTGATCGACCTCCCCATCTCGGGCGACCCCTAGCTGACTGTCCTCTACCCCTAGCTGGCTGGGTGGGTGGTGATGTAACTGGTGCTGAAGTCGATGCCTGACTCCTCTGCTGAGATGAACCCCCAAGACGACGAGGACACTGCCTCCACATATATCCCAACTCCCACACTCATAACAACTCCCTGGTGCTGGAGACGGGGACTGAAGGGAACCCGTCGCACCGGGATGACTAGCTGAAGAACCTGGCATAGAAGAGCCCTGAACTGGTGGAGCACGAAACGAACTCTGGGCTAGAAGGGCACCGAGTGATGAATGACCCCGCTGAGAATCGTGAGAACCCTGGCCCGTTGATGCCCCACGATAGCCTAGGCGAGCTGACTGAGCATGCCTGAATGGGCGGCCTTTGCCGTGCTGAAACTGACCTCTCGAAGGAGCAACCCCAAAGCTACCAGATCCGCGAGGCCTCTTGACCTCTCTCTCCTCTCGCTTCTGGAGACGAACTGACTCAATCTCGCGAGTGATATCAACAACCTCCTCAAAAGTAGCACCTGACACCCTCTCCCTGGTTATGAGAATCCGAAGCTAGAATATGAGGCCATCAAGGAACCTCCCGATCCTCTCTCTCTCCGTAGAAACCAACCAAATAGCATGACGAGCTAACTCTGAGAACCTCATCTCATACTGCGTCACAGTCATATCTCCCTGTCGCAACTGCTCGAACTGCCTGCACAGCTCCTCCATGCGGGACTATGGAACATACTTCTCTAAAAAGAGAACGGAGAACTGATGCCAGGTAAGGGGCGCCGCACTAACAGGCCTACACCTCTCATAAGCCTCCCACGAAGTGAAGGCAGCTCCAGTAAACTGAAAAGTAGTAAATGTGACCCTGCTGGTCTCCAGAATACCCGCGGTGCGAAGAATCCTCCAACAACTGTCCAAGAAACCCTAGGCATCCTCGCCCTCTGTACCACTGAAAGTCGGAGGCTGAAGTCTACCAAACCTCTCCAATCTGCTCTGCTCGTCCTCTGGCATAACCGGAGCTACATAACCCTGAGCAGCTGCCACTGGCTGGGCTGGTGGTGCCTCCAGTGTCTGCAATCCCTGAACAACCTGCTCGGGTGTGCGGGCGGCGGGAGTCTGAGTGCCTCCCCCGGCCTAAGAAGTGGCTACGGTAGTAGAAACTGCAACCGCCTGAGCAAGACTAGTGCACACGATCAAGATCTGAGCCAAGGTCTCCTGAAGACCCGGAATGACAATAGGCACAGCCGGTGCCTGAGTTGGTGCTGCTGGAGCATCCACAACTGGGATCTGATCCTGAACTGGGGCTGCTGGAGGATCTACAGGTGCTGCCCTAGCTGCTGTGCGGGCCACACCCTTGCCCCCACCACGACCTCGATCGCGGAGTCGCCGGTGCGACAGCATGACCGTAGATGAGGGTTTCGGAGACTTAATGAGATCCGCAAATGCGGAGCTTAGTCCGCAAAAGCGGAAGCCGCAGGTGCGTGTTTCAGACCGCAGAAGCGGAAATATCCGCAGAAGTGGAAATCGCAGATGCGGCTAAGGAGCCGCAGATGCGGAAATAACTGGTCAGTGAAGTTTTATTTCATCTTCGCGAAATTTCA
The DNA here is from genome assembly GCF_001879085.1 of Nicotiana attenuata. Classification (NCBI taxonomy): domain Eukaryota; kingdom Viridiplantae; phylum Streptophyta; class Magnoliopsida; order Solanales; family Solanaceae; genus Nicotiana; species Nicotiana attenuata. The sequence continues at coordinate 24,722 of NW_017672547.1, forward strand.
TAAGGGTTCATAATTTTCACTTCGGACTTGGAGAATTTGGGCGAGTTGGAAGAGAGAAATAAAGGGACTTCATTGAGGTAAGAATTTCTGAGTCTAAAATACGATTTTATGGTACAAATACATGAATTAAGACTAAAAAATTAAGGAATCAAAGGTCAAAAATGTTGATTAGGGTTTGAAACTTAAGAGAGTTAAAAATGGGGATTTGAGGGGTCATTTGGACTCCGATTTTGGTGTTCTTTATATGTATAGACTCGTGGCGAGATAAGGAATCCGTTGATGGCAAATTTTCTGATATTCGAGAAGTGGGCTCGGGGCTCGAGTTTTTGCTAATTTTGAGATTTTAGCTATTTTTCGATTGTTTTCGATTGGGTATTGTCCCATTGGCATATTATGATGTATTTGTTGTGGTTTTGATCAGATTCGGTACACGAGGAGGTCAATTCAAAAGGCAAGGGCATAGCGAGCTAGGACTTTGGCCGGCTTGAGGTGAGTAATAGATGTAAATGATGTTCTGAGGGTTTGAAACCCCGTGTTTGCACATCGTAGTGCTATGTTGAGGTGACTTGCACGCTGGATAACGGGCGAGGGGTAGAGCACCGCCGGGGATCGTGACTTGGTCCGTTCCGTTTAATAAAATTACTACCTAATTGATTGAAGCTTAGTGAGATCCTTATAAAAATGCATTAATTGTCATAATTTGGCCTCGTGCCAACTGATTGAATCCTTCAGGGATTATTATTACTGGTTTCTTACCATTTTTGCATATCATTGAACTCAGTCCTGGTATTTAATACTGTTTTGCAAACTCAGCCACTTTTTCTTAAACTAGAAACTTAATTAATATTTTTAAATGAAGTTTGGGCTGAATATTTCTATATTATTATGTCCGAGAGGCTTATGTGATTTTGGACTGAGCATGGGATCGGGCTGCACGCCGCAGCGGCATGATATTGATATTGATATGAGGCCGAGGGCCTAGTTGATGCCACGATATGGCTTATTATTGCGCTTGGGCCGTAAGGGGCCCCTCCCGGAGTCTGCACACCCCAGTGAGCGCCGTTGACGATAAATAAATGGAGTGGGCTGCACGCCGCAGCGGGTACTGGAGAGTACCGGTTTATGTGTTGCATTGCATACTATTAATTGTCATTTATTTACTTATCTGCTGTGATATTTCTGTAATTGTTTTCACTGGTTTTACGTATTTTATGCTGCTAGGTTCAAGTTTCTATATTTATAGAATTACTTTGTTCCTATTCAGGATTTCTTATTCTCAGTCTTTATTTATGTTTATTACTCACTGAGTTGGAAGTATTTACTTTACTCCCTGCACCCCGTGTGCAGATTCAGGTGCACCCACTGAGGCTGAGTGAGACTTTCTCTATCGAGCATCTTATCCGAGAGAATCAAGGTAGCTACATGACGTCTGCAGTCCTGATCTTCCCATCTATCCTATTTATTTTATTCCGCATTTCTTCAGGCTATTATGTAGTAGGTTGACATTCGTATATTAGAGGCTCAGACTTGTGACACCGGATTCTTCGGGCTGTGTAGTTGTTTTGTACTTGGGATTCCGCATGTTTTAACTCTATTTCATAATTGCATTATTATGTCTTAGTAATTTATCCATGTTGATTAATTCATGAACTGTATAAAAATGGTTAAGGTTATTAAATTGGTCGGGCTTGTCTAGCAGTATGTTGGGCGCCATCACGATCGGGGTTGGGGTCGTGACAAGTTGGTATCAGAGCCTAGGTTACTGGGTCTCGCGAGTCATGAGCCGGTTTAGTAGAGTCTCGTGGATCGGTACGGAGACATCTGTACTTATCCTCGGGAGGCTGCATAACCTTTAGGAAAACTTCACATTCTTGAAACTCTTGTCGTGCGGCTTTGTTGAACTGAAAACTAAACTTCTACTATTCTATTCTCTCACAGATGGTGAGGACACGAGCTACTGGACGTGGCGGACGACCACCAGTGCCACCTACTGAGGCCGCTAGAGGCCGTGGTCGTGGTCATGGCAGAGGCAAAGCGGCCGGGGCAGTACCTACTGATCCGTTAGTTGCCCCAGCTCAGGATCAGGCTCCAGTTGTGGATACCCCAGCAGCACCTGCTCAGGCACCAGCCGTGCCTATTGTGATTCCGGGCCTTCAGGAGACCTTGGCGCAGATATTAATGGTCTGTACTGGCCTGGCTCAGGCAGTTTCAGCCACCACCGCAGCAGCAGCTACTTCACAGACCGGGGGAGGCAATCAGACCCCCGTCAGCTACTTGCACCAGCTCAGGGCTTCGTGGTTCCAGCTATGCCAGACGATGAGCAGCGTCGTCTTGAGAGGTTTGGTAGACTCCAGCCTCTGACATTCGGTGGTGCTGAGGGCGAGGCTACCCAGGGTTTTCTTGACAGATGTCAGCGTATGCTCCGTACGGCAGGGATCCTTGAGTCGAGTGGTGTGGCATTTACTACTTTTCAGTTCACGGGAGCTACTCTTACTTGGTTGGAGGACTTTGAGAGGCGTAGGCCTGCCGGTGCAGCACCTCTGACTTGGCAGCAGTTCTCCGCTCTTTTTTTGGAGAAGTATGTACCTCAGTCCCGCAGGGAGGAGCTGCGTAGGCAGTTCGAGTGGTTGACATAGGGAGATATGACAGTGACTCAGTACGAGATGAGGTTTTCCTAGATGGCTCGTCATGCTACTTGGATGGTTCCGTCAGATCGTGAGAGGATTAGGAGATTTGTGGATGGCCTTAACTACCATCTCCGTATTCTGATGATTAGAGAGAGTACTGGGTGCTACGTTTGAGGAGGTGGTGGACATTGCTCGTGAGATCGAGTCAGTTCGCCGTAGAGAGCGAGAGGAGAGGGAGGATAAGAGGCCTCATGGATCGGGCAGTTACAGTGGTGCTCCTTCGAGGGGCCAGTTCCAGCAGGGTAGAGGTCGCTCTTTCAGGCCTGCTCAGTCAGCTCGTCCAGAGTATCGTGGGGGATCTTCAGGTCGTGGTCATCATGGGCCCCAGCAGGGTCAGACTTCACTCAGCGCCCTCCCAGCTCAGAGTTCATCTCATGCCCCATCAGTTCAGGGTTCTTCCGCGCCGAGTGCATCTGCTAGTCACTCCGGTGCGAGGGGTTCCCGTCAGTCCCCATCTCCAGTACCGGGCAGCTGTTATGAGTGCGGAGAGTTTGGTCACATGAGGAGGCAGTGCCCTCGCCTTCGTGGCAGACAGCATCAGCAGAGGGGTCAGCCCTCGACTTCTGCTCCAGTTACTTCATCACCCGCCCAATCAGCTAAGGGTGGAGATCAGGCAGCCAGGGGTCGTCCCAGAGGTGGAGATCGATCAGGCGGTGGCCAGGCTCGTTTCTACGCTATGCCGGGCAGGACAGATGCCATTGCTTCAGACGCTGTCATTACAGGTATTATTTCAGTCTGTCACAGAGACGCCTCAGTATTATTTGATCCCGGTTCTACCTATTCATATGTGTCTTCATATTTTGCTCATCATTTGGGTACGTCCCGAGGGTGTCTTGCTTTACCTGTTCATGTATCTACCCCGGTGGGCGATACTATTGTTGTAGACCATGTGTTCCGGTCATGTTTGGTGACTATTGGGGGTCTGGAGACCCGAGTTGATTTATTGCTATTGAGCATGGTGGACTTCGATGTTATCTTGGGCATGGACTGGTTATCTCCGTGTCATGCTATTCTAGACTGTCATGCTAAGACAATCACTTTGGCTATGCCGGGTGTACCGCGGATCGAGTGGCGTGGTGTGACTGACTATGTACCTAGCAGAGTTATTTCCTTCTTGAAGGCCCAGCGTATGGTTGGGAAGGGTTGTCTTTTCTATTTGGCGTTTGTGAGAGATGTGGGAGCTGAGACTCCTAGCATTGATTCTGTTCCGGTTCTGAGGGAGTTTCCCGATGTGTTTCCTGCAGACCTGCCGGGCATGCCGCCGGACAGGGATATTGATTTTGGTATTGACCTGGTGCCGGGCACTCAGCCCATTTCTATTCCGCCATATCGTATGGCACCAGCGGAGTTGAATGAATTGAAGGAGCAGCTTCAGGAGCTCCTGGATAAGGGGTTCATTCGGCCTAGTGTGTCACCTTGGGGTGCACCAGTTCTGTTTGTGAAGAAGAAGGATGGCACAATGAGGATGTGCATCGATTATAGGCAATTGAACAAGGTAACAATTAAGAACAAGTATCCCCTACCTCGCATTGATGATTTGTTTGACCAGCTTCAAGGAGCGAGGGTGTTCTCCAAGATTGATCTCCGTTCAGGTTATCACCAGCTAAAGATCAGGGATTCAGATATTCATAAGACTACTTTCAGGACTAGATATGGTCACTATGAATTTCTTGTCATGTCTTTTGGGCTGACCAATGCCCCAGCAGCGTTCATGCACCTGATGAACAGTGTATTTCGGCCTTATCTGGATTCATTTGTCATAGTGTTCATCGATGATATACTGGTATACTCGCGGAGTCAGGAGGAGAACGCGCAGCATTTGCGAGTTGTGTTGCAGAGATTAATGGAGGAGAGGCTTTATGCAAAGTTCTCCAAGTGTGAGTTCTGGCTCGGTTCAGTGGCTTTCTTGGGACACGTGGTGTCCAGTGAGGGGATTCAGGTTGATCCGAAGAAGATAGAGGCGGTGCAGAGTTGGCCTAGACCATCCTCAGCCACAAAGATTCGTAGTTTCCTTGGGATAGCAGGCTATTATCGCCGGTTTGTTTAGGGTTTTTCCTCTATCGCATCGCCCTTGACCAAGTTGACTCAGAAGGGTGTCTCATTTGCATGGTCAGACGAGTGCGAGGAGAGCTTTTAGAAGCTCAAGACGGCTTTGACCACAGCTCCAGTATTGGTGTTACCATCAGCTTCAGGTTCTTATACGGTATATTGCGATGCGTCCAGAGTTGGGATAGGTTGTGTTTGATGCAGGAGGGTAGAGTTATTGCTTATGTTTCTCGTCAGTTGAAGCCCCATGAGCAGAACTACCCCGTTCATGATTTGGAGCTAGCTGCTATAGTTCATGCATTGAAGATTTGGAGGCATTACTTGTATGGCGTATCCTGTGAGGTATTCACCGATCATCGCAGTCTTCAGCATTTGTTCAAGCAAAAGGATCTGAATTTGAGGCAGCGTAGATGGTTAGAGTTACTTAAGGATTATGACATTACTATTCTGTATCACCCGGGGAAGGCCAATGTAGTGGCCGATGCTTTGAGCCAAAAGTCGGTGAGTATGGGGAGTTTGGCATACATTCTAGTTGAGGAGAGGCCATCTGCAGTTGAGGTTCAGGCCTTGGCCAATCGATTTGTGAGACTAGATATTTCAGAACCCAGTCGGGTGTTGGCTTGTGTGGTTTCTCGGTCTTCCTTGTATGACCGTATCAGGGAGTGTCAGTATGATGATCCGCATTTGCTTGTCCTTAAGGACAGGGTTCAGCACGATGATGCCAGGGATGTGACCATTGGAGATGATGGTGTATTGAGGATGCAGGGCCGAATTTGCGTGCCTAACGTAGATGGGCTTCGGGAGTTGATATTGGAGGAGGCCCATAGCTCGCGGTATTCCATTTATCCGGGTGCCGCGAAGATGTATCAGGATCTTAGGCAGCACTATTGGTGGCGGAGGATGAAGAGAGACATTGTGGGGTATGTAGCCCGGTGTCTTAATTATCAGTAGGTGAAATATGAGCATCAGAGATCGGGTGGCCTGCATCAGCAGATGGTTATTCCTAAGTGGAAGTGGGAGAGGATCACTATGGATTTTGTTACCGGACTCCCACGGACTTTGAAGAAATTTGACGCTATTTGGGTGATTGTAGACAGGCTGACCAAGTCCGCGCACTTCATTCCGGTTTGCACTACTTATGCTTCAGAGCGACTGGCAGAGATCTACATTCGGGAGATTGTTCGGTTGCACGGTGTTCCCGTTTCCATCATATCAGATCGGGGCACTCAGCTCACCTCTCAGTTTTGGCAGGCTGTTCAGCGAGAGTTGGGTACACAGGTACAGTTGAGCACAACCTTTCACCCTCAGACAGACGGGCAGTCCGAGCGCACCATTAGATATTGGAGGATATGTTGCGCGCCTGTGTTATTGATTTTGGAGGGTCATAGGATCGGTTTCTACCACTTGCAGAGTTCGCCTACAACAACAGCTATCAGTCCAACATTCAGATGGCACCGTATGAGGCCTTGTATGGGAGGCGGTGTAGATCTCCAGTTTGTTGCTTCGAGCCCGGGGAGGCTAGGTTGTTGGGGACAGATTTGGTTCAGGAGGCATTGGAGAAGGTGAAGGTGATTCAAGAGAGACTCCGCATAGCGCAGTCGAGACAGAAGAGTTATGCGGACAGGAAGGTCCGTGATGTGTCCTATATGAGTGGTGAGAAAGTCTTGCTGAAGGTTTCACCCATAAAGGGTGTTATGAGATTCGGGAAGAAAGGGAAGTTGAGCCCGCGGTTCATTGGGCCTTTCGAGGTACTTAGGAGAATCGGGGAGGTGGCTTATGAGCTTGCCTTGCCACCTAGCTTGTCGGGCGTGCATCCAATTTTTCATGTTTCTACGCTCCGGAAGTACATTGGGGACCCGTCCCATGTTCTAGATTTCAGTACAGTTCAGTTGAAGGGTGACTTGACTTATGATGTAGAGCCAGCAGCCATTTTAGATCGTCAGGTTCGGAAGTTGAGTTCAAAGGATGTTGCTTCGGTGAAAGTGCAATGGAGAGGTCGGCCCGTGGAGGAGGCTACCTGGGAGACCGAGCGGGAGATGCGGAGCAGATACCCTCACCTATTTGAGGCTTTAGGTATGTTTCTTGACTCGCTCGAGGATGAGCGTTTGTTTAAGTGGGGGAGGATGTGACGACCCAACCCTTCATCACGTGTGTTACCGCCCCGTTTTCCCTATTTTCTGCTAATTTATGCTTCATTATCAGTGTTGGGTGTGAACGAGTTGATTTGGAATGATTTTAGTAGGAAATGAGACACTTAGTCTCTTTAAGGAAGGTTTGTTTTGGAAAAGTCAACCGGATGTTGACTTACGTGTTAGAGGCTCGGATATGAATTCCGATGATTCGGTTAGCTTCGGGGGATGATTTGTGACTTAGGAGTGTGATCGGAAGTAATTTTGGAGGTCCGGTGTAGAATTAGGCTTGAATTGGCGAAGTTAGTATTTTTGCGAATTCCGGTTGATAGGTGAGAATTTGATCCGAGGGTCGGAATGGAATTCCGAGAGTTGCAGTAGCTTCGTTAGGTGATTTGGGATGTGTGTGCAAAATTTCAGTCGATTCGGAGGTGTTTTGGTCGGGTTTTTGATCGAATGCAAGTTTCGGAAGATTTGGATGAACTTAGGCTTGAATTTGATGTAATTTGATGGTTTAGGTGTTATTTGTGGTGTTTTGATGATTCGACCAAGTTTGAATAAGGTGTTGGATCATGTTTGTGTTTTGGTTGAGGTCCCGGGGGCCTCGGGGTGATTTCGGATGGCTAACGGGATGTTTTGGCTTGTAAAACTTAAGAACTTGCTGCTGCTTCTGGTATTTTCGCTCCTGCGGAAATGGGACCGCAGAAGCGGTACCGCATGAGCGGGTGGAGAGTCGCAGAAGCGGGGAGAATCGCAAGTGCAGATTGGGTGACCGCATCTGCGGAGTTGCAGGTACGACAGCATGACCGTAGATGCGGGTTTTGGAGACTTAATGAGATCCGCAAATGCGGAGCTTAGTCCGCAGAAGCGGAAGCCGCAGGTGCGTGTTTCAGACCGCAGAAGCGGAAATCGCAGATGCGGCTAAGGAGCCGCAGATGCGGAAATAACTGGTCAGTGAAGTTTTATTTCATCTTCGCGAAATTTCATAAGGGTTCATAATTTTCACTTCCGACTTGGAGAATTTGGGCGAGTTGGAAGAGAGAAATAAAGGGACTTCATTGAGGTAAGAATTTTTGAGTCTAAAACACGATTTTATGGTACAAATACATGAATTAAGACTGAAAAATTAAGGAATCAAAGGTCAAAAATGGTGATTAGGATTTGAAACTTAAGAGACTTAAAAATGGGGATTTGACGGGTCATTTGGACTCCGATTTTGGTGTTCTTTATATGTATAGACTCGTGGCGAGATAAGGAATCCGTTGATGGTAAATTTTCTGATTTTCGAGAAGTGGGCTCGGGGCTCGGGTTTTTGCTAATTTCGAGATTTTAGCTACTTTTCGATTTTTTTCGATTGGGTATTGTCCCATTGGCATATTGTGATGTATTCGGTGTGGTTTTGATCAGATTTGGTACACGAGGAGGTCAATTCGAAAGGCAAGGGCATAGCGAGCTAGGACTTTGGCCGGCTTGAGGTGAGTAATAGATGTAAATGTTGTTCTGAGGGTTTGAAACCCCGTGTTTGCACATCGTAGTGCTATGTTGAGGTGACTTGCACGCCGGATAACGGGCGTGGGGTAGAGCACCGTCGAGGATCGTGACTTGGTCCGTCCCGCTTAATAAAATTACTACCTAATTGATTGAAGCTTAGTGAGATCTTTATAATAATGAATTTATTGTCATAATTTGGCCTCGTGCCAACTGATTGAATCCTTCAGGGATTATTATTACTGGTTTCTTACCATTTTTGCATATCATTGAACTCAGTCCTGGTATTTAATACTGTTTTGCAAACTCAGCCACTTTTTCTTAAACTAGAAACTTAATTAATATTTTTAAATGAAGTTTGGGCTGAATATTTCTATATTATTGTGCCCGAGAGGCTTGTGATTTTGGACTGGGCATGGGATCGGGCTGCACGCCGCAGCGGCATGATATTGATATTGATATGAGGCCGAGGGCCTAGTTGATGCCACGATATGGCTTATTATTTCGCTTGGGCCGTAAGGGGCCCCTCCCGGAGTCTGCACACCCCCAGTGAGCGCCGTCGACGATAAATAAATGGAGCGGGCTGCACGCCGCAGCGGGTACTGGAGAGTACCGGTTTATGTGTTGCATTGCATACTATTAATTGTCATTTATTTACTTATCTGCTGTGATATTTCTGTAATTGTTTTCACTGGTTTTACTGATTTTATGCTGCTAGGTTCAAGTTTCTGTATTTATTGAATTACTTTGTGCCTATTCAGGATTTCTTATTCTCAGTCTTTATTTATGTTTATTACTCACTGAGTTGGAAGTACTCACTTTACTCCCTGCACCCCGTGTGCAGATTCAGGTGCACCCACTGAGGCTGAGTGAGACTTTCTCTGTCGAGCATCTTATCCGGGAGAATCAAGGTAGCTGCATGACGTCTGCAGTCCTGATCTTCCCATCTATCCTATTTATTTTATTCCGCATTTCTTCAGGCTATTATGTAGTAGGTTGACATTCGTATATTAGAGGCTCAGACTTGTGACACCGGATTCTTCGGGCTGTGTAGTTGTTTTGTACTTGGGATTCCGCATGTTTTAACTCTATTTCAGAATTGCATTATTATGACTTAGTAATTTATCCATGTTGATTAATTCATGAACTGTATAAAAATGGTTAAGGTTATTAAATTGGTCGGGCTTGCCTAGCAGTGTGTCGGGCGCCATCACGACCGGGGTTGGGGTCGTGACAATAAGATGCTGGAGTATTTAGTGATGGGGTCGTATACATGATCTCATTTTATAATTTAAATCAAGTTATTTGGTTTCCAGGAGAGTTTTTCTTTTTACTGCCTGTTTACTTCATTTTATTATTATTATTATTATTATTATTATTATTATTATTGTTATTATTATTATTATTATTCAATCTTTTCATTCTTAGAAATTCTAATTAAAAAGGGTGTAACATGTGCATATAGAGGAATTATTTGTTGTTTAGGTTTATATGTATTAATGGGTGCTTCAGTCAATTTTTAAGATTAAAAAAAAAAATTGTTCGTCTCGTTTTGATCAGTGTGGGGCTCATAAATTCAAGTGTTCATTTGTATGCATTTAGATCGATGAATTGGCAAATGTTGAATTGAGATGGGAATTTCGGATACTTGTGAAATATGTAAGGCTGTGTACACTCTTGAATGCACAAAGTATTCTTGTGTGAATTGATTTGTTCATATACCTTAGCCTAATATCTAAGATTCATGTGAAATCCTTTTGTGAATTTTGGACTACTGTTCATGAACATTCCGCCGTTATTTAATCAATCACCTTTTGTCTTTATGTTAAAGAGATTTTCTGAATGAGATGCATGTGAAAATTCCGTTTTAGGGGTCTTAATTAAGAAAATTAGTAGTGACAACTATAAGGGTAAGATGATGGGGTTTTAATTGGCTCTTACAATATTTCAGTTCACTTTTGCTTTGTTTATCCTTCAGCTTGTTATAATTTGAAGCATCATGTTTGTAATGAACTTGCTTGGAAATGTCCGCTAGGTCGTGGGAGTGGGGAAGGCCAAAGCCCATTAGTGATAAAATTTATTTGCATGCTTTATGGAACTGGGCTTGGTCAAATGCATGAAATAAGAAGCTAAAACAGTATGAACATGGAATCAATTTTTGTAATCAATTTTTATTTCTTCTAGTTTTATTTTACTTTGTCCACTAGGAGCATGCTTAGGCCGACCACATATGGTAGGCAAACTTTTAGGACGTTCGTGTTTTAATTGTTTTTTGAGGTAGAGGTCGCCCCCTTTAGTTAAATAAATATTTTGGAGGCCTTGACAAGCATTATGGAGAAGTCGTAGTATAGGTTAGCTTAGGATTTTTCTTTTCTTTTCATTTTCACTTCTTAGGTGGGGACGGCTTCGAGCCTCTTTTGTGTTTATGTTCCTTTATGTATTTGTTTTTACCTTAATTTGAATATTTTAAAAGCCAACAAGATCGGGTACGCAACCGTGACTTTCACGAGACTCGGGAAATGCCTAACACCTTCTCCCCAAGTCAAATAAACCCCCTTACCTAAAATCTCCGGTGCAGACTATGTGTAGAGTCAAATGTGATTTGAAGGGAAATTCTTGTTTTGAAAAATGGTGACCTGGCACACCGAAACCAACTGTTAGGTGGCGACTCTGAAAAATCCTTCGAAACACCATCTTTAGTCACTTTCTAAATGAAAATCCTTTTTGAGCTTCAAATCCTTTTTTCTAATTTTAAGAGGGTTAGTGAGGTTTAAAAAAAGGGTGTGACAGTCGAAAGTTCAAAAGTTTATTAAGTTTGATTTGAGGTGCGTTTCGTCATTTCGATGTTGTTATATATGATTTGAGGCCTCGAGTAGGTACTTATTATATTATGGGACTTGTTGGTATTTTCGTACGGGGTGCCGAGAGGCTCGGGTGAGTTTCGGATAGGTTTGGGCTGTGTTGCGCTCGTTTTTCTTATGTTCCAACGTCATTTCTTCAAGCATAAATGGTACCACATTAAACAAATGAGCTCCAATTTCTGTTTTTTTATTGAAGCTTTAGATCCGTATTGTAATTACGGAGGCATAACAAAAAGAATCGTCGAATTTGGACATCGTATGAGGATTTTATGGCCATTTTACTAAGAATCGGGTTGCTAGATTTTTTCAGATTAATTACGAAATTGCCACTGCTTCGTATTTAAAAAATCTGCACTATTTCCAAATATTGAAACCAACATATCTCCTTCATTATAAGGTCAAATGGAGCGATTCAAAAGCCTATCTTGATTGAAATTTCACAAGAAATCTATTGGAGGCATCAAAAGCAAGTTTCAGGATCGTTTGGCATGCAAAACGAGGTAGAACAGCTGGGCAAAATTACTTAATATTGAAGGTTTGTTCATTTGGTCATATTTTGAGTTGGGGAGCTCGATTTGGACAATTTTCGGAGGCGATTTTCACCATATGGATTGAGTTTTGAGCCGTTTGGAGGTCGGAACGCGCGTGCTGGCATTTTTGGAGCATCGCTTGGCTTTCTCGATAGTGGAATTAGCTTGTTCAAGATAAGTGACTCTTTTAAACTTAGTGTTGAGGGTATGAAACCCCAAATTATTGTGCTATGTGATTGGCTTTGAGGTGACGCACGTGCTAAGTGACGGGCGTGTGGGCGTGCACCCTGTGAATTGTGACTCCGTTGTTCCCCCTGCACTGTTTAGTGGCCCTAGTTTGTTGATATCGGTGTTTTCACCATGTGATTAATTAATTGAGCTATCAATCATGCTAGATATCATGTTTAGGCTTTATGCTAATATTGTTAGGACCCATAGTGGTCGTTTCTTGCTGTCACCTCACTGATTTCATTGATATTCCGTACTTAGTGATATTCATGCATTCATATCATACCTCAGTCTCAGTTGCTATTTATTGATACATCATATCATTGTTGTCAGGCTAATTTCATGACATTGAGGGCCTGATAGACTGGAGAGATTGATGACTGAGTGAGGCCGAGGGCCTGATTGTGAGGATATTTATGGAATCGGGTTGCACGTCGTAGCATGTTGTATTGATTTATGCCCGAGTGAGGCCGAAGGCCTGATTGTGAGGATATTTATGGGATCGGGCTGCACGTCGCAGCATGTTTTATCGATTTATGCGTGAGTGAGGCCGAGGGCCTGATCGTTATGCCATCATTGGCCATTTATAACGCTTAAGATGAAGGAGACCCTCCGGAGTCTACACACCCCTAGTGAGCGTAGGTACCTAATGAGTGCGAGTGCCGAGTGTCGAGTGATTGGGAGGACTGAGTGGTTGTTAGGACTAAGTAACTGGGAGGACTGAGTGGCTATGAGGACTCAATGACTGGGAGGACTGAGTGGTTGTGAGGACTGAGTGAATTGATACTCTGAAAGTACGCATATGGTTTTGCTACTGAGTCGCATCGCATCTGACATGCAGATGACATACAGGCATAGAGATGCATTTTTCCTCATGTTGTACGATATCACTTCATTCATGACTTTTTTACACACATTGATATGTGGGCATAGAGAGGTATTTCACACATGCTATCTGGAAGAAATGAAACATCATATTTACTGTTGAAAGGATTTTTGGAAAAACTCACAGTTTTCAAACTAACTCGTATTTTCGACGATTTCGGTAAAAGAGTTGAGTTTTCACTGATATACTTGAAAGGCGGAACTATTTTTGGAAAAAAAACTATGAAAAAAAGCCAAACATTTTATCTCTGAATTATTTTCTTATTTATATGTTGTACATTGTTATGAACTGCTATTGGATATTGGTGTTAGACCCGACCTATGTTCCAGCTCGTTACTAATTTCAACCTAAGTTTAGGTTTGTTACTTATTGAGTACGTGAGTTCAGTTGTACTCATACTACACTTCGTGCACATTGCGTGCAGATTCCGGAAGCCGATGTTGTTGTGTTCGAGGGGAGCTGAATTAGAAGATGTACTTGCATCCCTGTTGTAGCTGCCTCTTGTTCATGGTAGCCTTAGAATTATAAAACTCTGTTTAAGTATTTTTCAAACAGATGATGTATTTACTTCATATCAGCTTTGTAAACTCTATTCCTAGTAGCTCATGATTTGTAATACTAGTCCTTGGGAATGTATAAGATTTAGGTAATGTTTTTGATTAATTGTCCTGTTAAACATCATTGAAACTTGATAGACATTAGTTCGCTTACCTAGAGGGTTGGGTAAGGTGTCATCACGACTAGTAGATTTTGGGTCGTGACAGATTGGTAACAGAGCTCTAGGTTCATAGGTTCTACAAGTCATGGGCAAGTGTCTAGTAGAGTCCTGCGGATCGGTATGATGACATCCCTACCTATCTTCGAGAGGCTACAGGGCATTTAGGATATACTTTCCATCTTTCTTTCCTTATCGTGCAGTATTGATTCAACTTGAAGCGTAATCCTTTGATTTCCCTCCACACATTCGTATGCGCACTTGAGCGCTCGGTATCAATTGTGCATCGGCGGCTTGTGATTTCCTGGATAAGGTGCGAGATGTGATTTATGTGTGTTTATGATGGGCCAGTCTGGAGGACTTGAGGCCGAGTTTTAACTGTAGCTTGAGCTTAGAGATGTTGATTGTGTGAGCACGTGCGTTGCATTTATATGTCTGGTAGTGTCCGTATTAGTGAGATTTGTGGCTGGATGGCTACGTGATGGTATGATGTGGCTGCGAGATGTGTTCATATAGGTTGAATTTGACGAAAAGAGGTTGATTGAGATGTAAATTGGGTGCTTGATTTCTGCCTTGATGTGACGTATAGTATCGAGTTATGAGCATATTGGAGGATCTTTCATGTTGTTTAATTGTGGAACGAATTAGATTCCCATGTCTTGTTGATGAGTTCAGAATCAGGAAGATTAAGTAATTGCGTAGTATTTGTGACTGTGGAAGGGTATGGAAAGATGTCGGTTTGAGGCTAAGCACGTGGGTTATCTCCTGCGGGGTGTCCTGAGGTTGTGTGATCCCTATGTTGTTTTGTAGCGAGTTCTCTTTTACTAGTGAATTATACGTGTTACAATTTGAGTTTGGATCATTATGAGAGTTGGCTTGACTGTTACAAGGGTGAATGTGAGAATTTGTAGATGATCTGAGATATTAGATGGTTTGTGTTACATGAGCTTATGAAGGATTTAGTTGAATTTCAGTGCGGGATTTTGGCAGCAACAGAGTAAGGGTACTGTAAGTTATCAGATGCTTTATTCATTGGCTTTGCGCCAAGTGGAGGAGTCTGTTATCGACGGGTTGATTGCATAGTTATGTGTTGTATTGGGTTCATTTTGAGGTATACTGGTGAATCAGTTATGGCTTACAGTGGTTGAGGTCGAGGATGACTCGAGTAAGGGAATTTTTGGATACGGGTTGTATTACACTCTATGGGTATATGGAAATCATGGAATGATTGAGTGGTTATTCGTGAAGGATGTAGTGTTCATGGAGTAGAAATTTTCTCGGTTGCTTAGAGGTGTGAATTACTTCTTAGGGTGTTGGGGTTCATATAGGGCACGGGCCGCTCGGTTTGTTTAGTCATTTTGATTGAGATTTGAGCAGAGTGGAAGGCACTCGAAAATGGTTCCAATGGATTCAAGATTTAAACGTTGCAATTGAGAATTTTGCGGACTTGTATATGGCTAGAATATGAGATTTAAGTTGGATAGCGTTGAGGATTGTGGCATTTCTATACCGTTATGGATTCTATATTTCAGTAACAAGAAGGTGAAGGGGATAGTTTTAGGTTCACATATGGTCTCTTCAGAGTGGGTGTCTTGATTGTGGTGCTTTAGGTACTTAAGAGGGTATTCAGTGGCTTATGGGCCTTAGGGCGGTGTGGTTTTATGCTAGGGTCTCGTGTGGCGAGATTTGGCTGCGAATTGTGGTATTATGGCAAGGAGAAGTATCAATTTGAAGGAAATCCAGAAGGAACTCGGAGAATTAGGACACTGTGGTAACGGGATGGATCAGCATGGTAGATGTGATTGTCTCTTTCAGTTCTTATGAGGTAGTGAGTTCCTGCAGGTGTTTTGTGGCGATACTCTTGGGTTTTGACGACCTGCGTGGCTCGATTGAGTTAGAGCGATTCAGTTCTGTCCGCTTGGTTATGTGCAAATGGGCTTCGAAGAGTTCTCAATGGTTTCTACCATGGGTCGAGGTGTATATTTCCTATTGATGTGCGGGACATGATGTGTACGGTGATTTTCTCCTGGCTGTGATCAAATGAAAAGTTCTTGGCTGATTGAGTGAGTAGTTTCTTGTGACTCGAAGCGGATTATGAAGTTCTCGTATTTTTCATATAATGGCATGGTATGTGCAATGTGTTGTGTGGGATTGAGATTGACATGTGCAAGGTCACGGTTCAGTTTTAAAGGGAAGGTCATGAATCCTTAAGCTGCATGGACGGTTTCAGAGGACTAGATAAATGATATTACTATTAGATATGGCTTGATGAGAGTGTAAATTTGAGAAGGGGCACTGTGTATTGATTAACGGATACTTCATTGGTATTGCAGCACTTGCTTGGTTGATCGATTGCTGATATTCAGATTTTTCTATGTGGCACGGAAGGATTATATAAGTATTCCTCGTGGGATGATCGTGTATGGATGTGTTAGACATTCGAGCAGTGTAGTTGGGATCAGATAAGGTGATTCGTGTGTTCTATGAATTTGGAGAACGGGAGTTCTCAGAAACAGATTGTTTCGTGGTTGTGGATTGTGAAGATGTGGCCAAAGCTAGACAGATGATAGTATGCTTTATGGTTCAGTCATTGTGGACTTTCAGAGTGTTATGTATCTATTTTTGGGTGACCAGAGGTGGTTTAGGGTCCATTGGTAAGCCCAATGACGATGTGTGTTGTACACCGGGTCGGAATGGTTGGCTCCATACTGTTTATTGTTGAGGGATGTGCCATTCAGTTGTTGTTGAGCTTATTTTTGTTCTGAAATGACCTGTGAGTTACTCTTCTATGCTACGAGGAGTTGAGATTCATTGGTTATATACACACACGGTGCGATTTTATTCGGGCTTGATAGCGGAATTTGAGCGAGATGGATATTTGGGTATTGAATGATTGATTGCGCATTGATTATGTTCATTCCGGACTACGGTATTGAGTTATTTGCTTCAGTGGGTATGGTCGTGCACTTTTGGTACTAGACATCAAATTGTGCGTGGTTGTTGATTTTGAGCATTCTAACTTGAGCTATTTCATGTGGACCAGTGTTTGGATGGGGTCGCGCATTGCAACGAATTTATGTTGGGATATGATCCTTTGTGTTAGATTCATGTGTGTTGGTTCTACGGTGTGTGATGGGTTCTTAGCATTGTGTTGTGGTGGTACTTTTTGAGCTTGCGAGACGGTTCTCTCATTGGAGTCATTTCCTATGTTTGAGTACGTTTGAATTGTTGCGTATTGGTGCAAAGATTGCACGGTTTGTGGCTCCGGGTAGTATTGGTGAGGCATGTCAGTAGAGTAGCTTGTATTTGATAAGATGAGGTCGTCGAACCTAGAATGTGTGCTATCGGATTTGGTTGCAGTATATTTGTAAGGATAATGTCGCTGATCGGCTTAGAAATTGGCTATAGTTCTTGTCGAAGGAGGGGAGCTCCATGACTTGTTGATCCGATGAATGGTTATGAGTTTCTGCGTGTTTCTTTCATCATCTGCAGTACACAAAGGCTTTAGAACGAGGTTTTGTTTGACATGAGGTTTATTACCGGTATTGGGTTATTTTGAGCAACTACTGTAATCAGAAATTTTGCTACGAGTATGCGAGTCGTGTGTTATGTCGGGTGATTACATCTTGGGTTGTGGTTATGGCTTGATACAGCTTGTTCAGACTTATACAGTGTGTAGATGCAAAGTTCGGGTCTTGTAGTAAATTTCGGATGTTGGAAATTGTATTTTGTGGTTTACAGACTAAGGTTGAAGTAATGATCTTCAGTTATGTCGTGTTGTCGGGCCTATATGGTATAGAGTAACGTGGGATCACCCCCGTGTATGTGCATGGTAAGGTTACACAGCGGTTTGACGGCTTAGGATTGGCACGTTCGAGGGCGAACGTATGTTTAAGTGGGGGAGATGTAACGACCCGACCGGTCATTTTGAAAATTTGTACTTCGCTCGGTAGTTTGTGGCACGAGTAGCTTCGTATGATGTATTAGGACTTGTGTGCAAAATTTGAGTTCATTCCGAGTTGATTTGATATGTTTCGGCTCGAGTTTTGAAAGTCGAAAGTTCAAAAGTTCATTAAGTTTGATTTGAGGTGCGTTTCATCGTTTCGATGTTATTATACATGATTTCAGGCCTCGAGTAGCTCCGTATTATATTATGGGACTTTTTGGTATGTCTGTACAGGGTGCCGAGGGGCTCGGGTGAGTTCCGGATAGGTTTGGGCTGTGTTGCGCTCGTTTTTCTTATGTTCCGACGTCGTCTTCAAGCATAAATGATACCACATTAAGCAAATGAGCTCCAATATCTGCTTTTATTGAAGCATCAGATCCGTATTGTAATTACGGAGGCATAGCAAAAAGAATCATTGAATTTGGACATCGTATGAGGATTTTATGGCCATTTTACTAAGAATTGGGTTGCCAGATTTTTTCAGATTAATAACGAAATGGCCACTGCTTCGTATTTAAAAAATCTGCATTATTTTCAAATATTGAAACCATCATATCTCATTCATTATAAGGTCAAATGGAGTGATTCAAAAGCATATCTTGACTGAAATTTCACAACAAATCCATTGGAGGCATCAAAAGCAAGTTTTGAGATCGTTTGGCATGCAAAACGAGGCAGAACAGCTAGGCAAAATTACTTAATATGGAAGGTTTGTTCATTTGGTCATATTTTGAGTTGGGGAGCTCGGATTTGGATAATTTTCGGAGGCGATTTTGACCATATGGATTGGGTTTTGAGCTGTTCGGAGGTCGGAACGCGCGTGATGGCATTTTTGGAGCATCGCTTGGCTTGCTCGAAGTGGAATCGACTTGTTCAAGATAAGTAACTCTTTTAAACTTAGTGCTGAGAGTATGAAACCCCAAATTATGTGTTATTTGATTGGTTTTGAGGTGACGCACATGCTAGGTGACGGGCGTGTGGGGGTGCACTCTGTGAATTGTGAATCCGTTGTTTCCCTGGCACTGTTTAGTTGCCCTAGTTTGTTGATATCTGTGTTTTCACCATGTGATTAATTAATTGAGTTGTAGATATCATGTTTAGGCTTTATGATGATATTGTTAGGACCCATAGTGGTCTTTTCTTGCTGTCACCTCACTGATTCATACTCAGTCATATTCATGCATTAATATCATATCTCAGTCTCAGTTGTTAATTATTGATGCATCATATCATTGTTGTCGGACTAGTTTCATGACATTGAGGGCCCGATAGACTGGAGAGGTTGATGACTGAGTGAGGCCGAGGGCCTGATTGTGAGGATATTTATGGAATCGGGTTGCACACCGCAGCATGTTCTATTGATTTATGTCTGTGAGGCCGAGGCCTGATTGTGAGGATATTTATGGGATCGGGCTGCACGCCGCAGCATGTTTTACTGATCTATGCATGAGTGAGGCCGAGGGCCTACTTGTTATGCCATGATTAGCTTGTTATAGCGCTTGGGCTGAAAGAGCCCCTCCGGAGTCTGCACACCCCTAGTGAGCGCAGGTACCTACTGAGTGCGAGTGCCTAGTGATTGGGAGGACTGAGTGACTGTGAGGACTGAGTGACTGGGAGGACTGAGTGGCTGTAAGGACTGAGTGACTGGGAGGGCTGAGTGAATTGATACTCTGAGAGTAGGCATATGGTTTTGCTACTGAGTCGCATCGCATTTGACATGCACATGACATACAGGCATAGAGATGTATTTTTCCTCATGTTGTATGGTATCACGTCATTCATGACTTTTTTACACACATTGATACGTGGGCATAGAGAGGTATTTCACACATGCTATCTGGAAGAAATGAAAAATCATATTTACTGTTGAAAGGATTTTTGGGAAAACTCACAGTTTTCAAACTAACTCGTATTTTCGACGATTTCGATAAAAGAGTTGAGTTTTCACTGATATACTTGAAAGGCGGAACAATTTTTGGAAAAAACTATGAAAAAAGCCAAGCATTTTATCTCTGAATTACTTCTTTATTTATATGTTGTACATTGTTATGAATTGCTATTGGATATTGGTGTTAGACCCAACCTATGTTCCAGATTGTCACTGATTTCAACCTAAGTTTAGGTTTGTTATCTATTGAGTACATGGGGTCGGTTGTACTCATTCTACACTTCCTACACATTGCGTGCAGATTCCCGATGTCGATGTTGCTGTTTTCGAGGGGAGCTAAATTAGAAGATGTACTTGCGGCCCTGTTGTAGCTGCCTCTTGTTCATGGTAGACTTAGAATTATAAAACTCTGTTTAATTATTTTTCAAACAGATGATGTATTTACTTCATATCAACTTTGTAAACTCTATTCTTAGAAGCTCATGATTTGTACTAACAGTCCTTGGGAATGTATAAGATTTAGATAATTTCTTTGATTAATTGTCCTGTTAAATATCATTGAAATTGGATAGATAATAGTTGTCTTACCTATCGGGTTGGGTTAGGTGCCATCACGACTATTGGGTCGTGACATTTCCAAATTATCTTAGGAAGATGGCAACGATTTCAGGAGCAAGATGGTTTTATCTTCACCCTTGATATTTACTCCGAGGTTAGAAAGTTACGCGATTAATCCATTAAATACATTTAGATGTGACAAAAAATTTGTACCTTAACCTTGTGTAGGGCATATAACTGTTTTTTAAGTACAATTTATTTATCAGCATTTGGGCATGTAAAGGCTTTCCAACCTTGTCCAAATGTCATGTGTAGTGCTTTCATCAATGATATTATTTACCATATCATCTGATAAGTGCAACCTCTGATCGCACTAGCATCATTTTCATCCAAGTCAGTCCAATCTTCAAGTTTCATGGAATCGGGCTTCTTGGCATCATCGTCTAATACCTTGTGTAATCCGTGTTGGATGAGCAAATCCCTCATCCTTAGTTGCCATATTGAGAAACACTATCTCCGCTGAATTTTGCTACCTCGTACTTTACTTCGAAAAATTCAATTTTCACCCAGTATAGCATTATTGATCGTGAACAGTTTTTTTGTGAACGAGCAGAACATGTCCTCTAATACAAGTTATTAGGAATAAACCCCCCAAAGAAAAATAATGTTCACCGTAATAATAACAGAAAATAACGTAGTAATGAGATACGGTATTTAATAAGAATAAAAAGAACAATAACGATACCAAGATTTTTGCATAAAAATCCCTTTTTGAATAAGTGAAAAAACTACGAGCTGCCCGAAAGGAATAAAGTAATTCACTATAATGAGAAATTTTATACTCCGTAGTTCCGAGTAAAATACTCCAGAAACCACTACACACTCAAATAAAATAACCTTCTTTTGAGATTCTCGCCTTATTATAATATCAGTCGCACTCTCTATTTTCCTTCACAAACTACCCTGCTTGTGAATACTTAACACTACTCTATGTGCTCTCAAATAGACTCTCTGAGATGTGTGAAGGAATGAGAGTCAAAGCTATCCTTGTATAGGCGAGAGAACCATTTGGACCAATTAGAGTCGGTTTCTATAAGTTGCAATGCGTACCCCACACTTCGTTAGTAGATTTTACTTAGATTTTATATTTTTATTAGGAAATATATTAAAAATTTATAAAATATTTAATTACGAATTCAATAACTAAAATCATATGTGAATTCAGTAGCAGGTTAAGAGCCCATAAACTTCAAATTCTAATTTCACCTATGTACATAAATAGTAAATTCTGAGGCCTAGGAGATTTGTTACTGTTACCATAGCAGTTTCTCCTTTGCAGAATAGAAACTTACGGAAAAGTTCTTTCTTTAACAAACATATAGTGCTGAAATTTTGAATTCTTTGACTTCAACTTTTCTAAAGTAGTTGATGCCCAATGCTCTGTACTTGGAAGTCTGTTATTACCCGTAAAAAATTATTGTAAGAGATGATCAATCATCATACAATATTAACTGATTGAGAAAAAAACAAAAGTAGAAATGGTTGCGCGGAAACCATATGTTCATTACTTTAGCTATCAACTCCGTCTTACGAGTAACAAGAATGACCTTTTTGCATAAACTGAAATACTCCCTAAATTTTGTGCGGTTTTAACAAAATCAACTAATCAAAAGAAACTGCCAATCAGAACCTTCCCACCCCATTTTCGTAGCTTTTTGGAGTGGAGCCTCGTGTCTATAGTTGGCTAATTGCTAGTACTAGAAATGTACTATTAGGTAGTGATCATATATATTTCTGCTAATTATGGCTCAATTATTTCATCAATTTTTAAAGAAAGTTTATTCAATTTGTAAGGCCATTTCACAATCACCTTATATATGAAGTACCTATGACTTGTCAATTCCACAGTACAGGCTGACATGCATCATGTATATACGTAAACAACGCATACCTTCACAAACTACTGACAATATTGTACTGTTTCTATATGTATCTAGTCTTTCCCTAACCCCCTACTACCTTATCACACCACATCCTTCTCTTACATGATTGGTAGATGTGGGCATGGTTACTCTTTAAACTTGGCCTATCACGGACTTAAATCATATTGTATGGCGGCTAAAACAAACTGAGTTCACACGGCCTAGATCTCCTCCATATTGTTAGTCCTGAACCTTTGTGAATCTGACATATTGTTGGACTTTAAGCCATTGGGCTTTAAAGTAGAAGAAGTGTGAATTGGAAATTGAGGGAAATAAAATGGAGGAAAATTGAAAATTTGAAGAAGTGAACTTTTGTCTTGCACTTTGTCCCTCATTGGTGAGGGACAACCACATTTGTGTGCTTATATATAGAATCACTTCTTAAAGCTCTTAAAAGGAGTTGAAGAGAATGAACCCTCGCGCCGTCATCGCTCGGTTCGGCTTCGGCTTCGGCTTCCTTCGGCTTCGGCTTCGGATTTGGATTTGTCAAATGATCGATCGATAAGATTATTTTTGGACAAAATTTAATTAATTAAATGTCAAATCACTGCTGAAAATACGCCAGAATCCTGCTGAAGGTTCAGAGGGCCTCTCTGACCGCGGCAAGCTGATTCAGAGAGCCTCTCTGACCGCGATTCTGCCGCGACCGCGGTAGAACCGCGGCAGGCAGCGTATTCTTCTGAAAAGGCACCTTTTCCAGACACCTCTTCTGATAATTGCCCATAAATTTTGAGGCAAGGCTCCATTTTCTACACACGAAAAACACTCCAGAACTTCTTTCTTTCTGAATATACTGCATCCTAATTCGCAGTCTCTCTCTCTCAAATTCGTAAGTGTGATTTTGCTCTGTTCTTTGAGTTCGTTGGTATCCTGCTGTTTGTATTGCCACTGTTGCAGGAAGGTTTATTCCGTTTTATCCTGTGAGGATTTAATCCATTACCTTGGCAACATGTGAGGGGGTTAAAATTCCTTAAGGACACACAAGAAAATTGCGGACTCGGAATATTTCTTAAAATCTTCTGTTTTTCCAGTTTCTTTTATTTTTCTAACAGTTTTGTCTGATTTTTGGTTTAACACAGTAATGCTAACAAGCTTAAGGAAGTTTATAAACTAACGTTTCTGTGTTGAAACATATATTAAACTGTTATTCATATTTTGTATACTGTTTTGGGGACTAAAGCCTTCGTGCTTTCTACTCCAATAATTGTTCTGTCCGGTTTAAAGTATATAAAAACTTTACCGGAATAATAAACGTACGGGTTTGAAGTATATAAAAACTTCACCATTGTGACGTGTTGTATGTTTGGTTTGATATTCAGTTTGAAGATATCAAAACTTCACTGATTTAACAAAGTTCTGTTGTGTTTCCAACTCTACAGAAAAGATGACGAACGAAAACCAAACTAATGGAAATGTTGTGGGAACGGGAGCTACTGTTACGAGTGCTGCTGCCTCGTCAAGCCGTTCTACTCCTGCTCATGCTATGGCACCGGCAGAAAAACCTGGAAAGTTTTCCGGTATTGACTTCAAACGCTGGCAAATGAAGATGCTCTTCTATCTTACTACGTTGAGTTTGCAACGTTTCATCAAGGAGGATCCTCCGGTCATGACTGAAAATACTCCGGATGATGAACGACTTGTTGTAACTGAAGCATGGAAACATTCTGATTTCCTGTGCAAAAATTACATTTTGAGTTGTTTGGAAGATAGCTTGTACAATGTCTATAGTGTCATGGAAACTTCAAAAGCATTATGGAATGCGCTTGAGAAGAAGTACAAGACTGAGGATGCCGGACTTAAGAAGTTCGTGGCTGCAAGGTTCTTGGATTTCAAGATGATTGACACTAGGTCGGTCATAACTCAAGTCCAAGAACTACAAGTCATTGTACATGACCCAAATCAATAATTTTATTAATAAGATTTATCTTATTATTAATAATGAATTTGTTTGAAGGTATGGTCATAAATGAGGCCTTTCAAGTCGCTGCTTTCATTGAGAAGTTACCTCCGCTGTGGAAGGATTTTAAGAACTATCTTAAACACAAACGGAAGGAAATGACACTAGAAGACTTGATTGTTCGTTTGAGGATAGAAGAGGACAACAAAAATGTTGAAAAGAAGTCACGTGTACACTCGACAATAATAGTGGCAACCATTGTTGAGGAGGCACCACAAAATAAGAAGAGGAAGAAAGCTTCTGGACCAAAGAATTACCCAAGCAAGAAGAAGTTCAAGGGTAATTGCCACAACTGTGGAAAAACTGGGCATAAGGCAGTGGATTGTCGTGCGCCAAAGAATGATAAGAAGAAAAAGAATCAAGCCAACATGGTTGAAGATGAAATGGAAGACTTGTGTGCCATGTTGTCTGAATGCAACTTGGTAGGAAATCCGAAAGAATGGTGGATAGATTCTGGAGCCACCCGCCATGTTTGTGCTAACAAGGAGTTATTTTCTTCTTATGCCCCCGCAGGTCCCGACGAGACAATCTTCATGGGAAATTCATCTACGGCCAAAATTGAAGGAGTTGGTAAGATTGCGTTGAAGATGACGTCGGGAAAAATAGTGACTCTAAACCAAGTCCTCCATGTTCCAGAAATTCGCAAGAATCTTGTGTCGACTTCACTTCTTGTCAAGAATGGATTCAAATGTATTTTTGTTTCTAATAGTGTTGTACTAAGTAAGAACGATTTGTATGTAGGAAAAGGTTACCTAAATGAGGGCTTTTTTAAGCTAAATGTAATAGCAGTTCCTATCAATAAAGTGAATGCTTCTTCTTACTTACTTGAGTTAAACACTTTATGGCATTCACGTTTAGGTCACGTAAACTTCCAAACATTGCGAAAGATGATAAATCTAGAAGTATTGCCAAAATTTGATTGCATTAATTCCAAATGTCAAATATGTGTGGAATCAAAGTATGCTAAGCATCCTTATAAGTCCGTTGAAAGGAATTCAAGTCCTTTAGACTTAATTCACACAGATATTTGCGACATGAAGTCAACACCATCTCGTGGTGGGAAAAAGTATTTTATTACTTTTATTGACGATAGCACGAGATACTGCTATGTTTATTTACTTAATAGTAAAGATGAGGCAATTGATGCTTTCAAGCAATACAAGAGTGAAGTTGAAACACAACTAAACAAAAAGATCAAAATGATAAGAAGTGATAGGGATGGCGAATATGAATCTCCTTTTGAAGAAATATGTTTGGAAAATGGCATTATTCACCAAACAACTGCCCCTTACTCTCCACAATCTAACAGAATTGCGGAGAGAAAGAATCGAACATTGAAGGAGATGATGAATGCGTTGCTGATAAGTTCTGGCTTACCACAAAACTTGTGGGGGGAAGCTATACTTACAGCTAACCGAATAATCAACCGTGTACCTCATAGTAAAACACAGTCCATTCCCTATGAAAAATGGAAAGGAAGGAAGCCCAGCTTGAAATACTTCAAAGTGTGGGGGTGTTTAGCTAAGGTACAAGTTCCTAAACCTAAAAGGGTTAAGATAGGTCCAAAAACGGTTGATTGTGTATTTATTGGATATGTAACCAATAGCAAGGCATATCGTTTTCTGGTTCATAAATCAGAAAATCCTGAGATTCACGTTAATACGATAATAGAATCAGATAATGCTGAATTCTTTGAAACTATTTATCCGTATAAAAAGGAAAGTGAAGTGACCTACCAAAAGTCAAAACGACCTCGGGAGGAAATAATAGATGGTATGCCTAATGAAGAAAATCCGAGAAGAAGTAAACGTCAAAGGACATCTACTTCATTCGGTCCAGATTTTCTGACTTTTCTGTTAGAAAATGAGCCTCGTACCTTCAAGGAAGCAATGTCTTCCTCAGAGGCACAATATTGGAAAGAAGCTGTCAATAGTGAAATAGAATCCATATTGAGCAACCATACTTGGGAATTGGTTGATCTTCCTCCAGGTAACAAAACATTGGGTTCTAAATGGATTTTCAAGAAGAAAATGAAAGACGATGGTACTATTGACAAATACAAGGCAAGACTTGTTGTCAAAGGATTTAGACAGCGAGAAGATCTTGACTATTTTGACACATACTCGCCGGTAACAAGAATTACATCCATTCGGATGCTAATAACGTTAGCCGCCTTGTATGATCTTAAAATCCATCAAATGGATGTGAAAACACCTTCTTAAATGGTGATTTAGAGGAAGAAATCTACATGGACCAACCTGAAGGGTTTGTGGTTCCGGGAAAAGAAAGAAGGTGTGTAGACTTGTTGAGTCTCTTTATGGACTAAAACAAGCACCCAAGCAATGGCATGCGAAATTTGACCAAACAATGTTGTCAAATGGCTTTAAGATTAATGAATGTGATAAATGTGTTTACATTAAGAACGTTCCAAATCATGTAGTCATTGTTTGCTTATATGTTGATGATATGCTAATAATGAGCAAAGACATTGCCGACATTCAAGCTACTAAGCGCATGCTTGCTAGTAAGTTTGATATGAAAGACTTAGGAGTTGCCGATGTAAATCTAGGAATTAAAATCAAGAGGACTCCTCAGGGTCTAGCTTTATCTCAATCACATTACGTGAAAATGGTACTTGAAAAATTCAAACATTTGGAATTTAGAAGTGCAAGAACTCCAATTGACTTAAATCATCATCTTATAAAGAATAAAGGTGAAAGTACGTCTCAATTGGAGTATGCTCGTCTGTTGGGAAGCTTAATGTACATCATGAACTGTACACGACCTGATATAGCTTGTGCGATAAGTAAACTTAGTCGATTCACAAGAAATCCTAACAAACATCACTGGGTAGCAATGAAACGAGTTCTGGGATATTTGGAATATACCCAAGACTACGCTTTGCACTACAATAAATATCCTGCGGTTATCGAAGGATATAGTGATGCAAATTGGATAACCGGCTCAACAGAAACAAAGTCCACAAGTGGATATGTTTTTACTGTTGGTGGAGGAGCAGTATCTTGGAAGTCTTCCAAACAAACGTGTATTGCTCGCTCTACAATGGAATCAGAGTTTATAGCTTTGGATAAAGCCGGTGAAGAAGCTGAATGGCTTCAAAATTTCTTAGAAGACATTCCGTTCTGGCCAAAACCTTTGGCTCCTATTTGCATACATTGCGATAGTGAGGATGCAATAGGACGGGCAGGGAGCGTTATGTATAACAGAAAGTCTTGTCATATACGACGAAGACATAACACCGTTAGACAACTACTTTCTAGTGGAATTATCACTATTGATTATGTAAGATCAAAGGATAATGTGGCGGATCCGCTTACAAAAGGCTTAACTAGAGAGGGAGTTGAGAAATCATCTAAGGGAATGGGACTATGGCCAAGGACAAGTCAACATGACGGTAACTCTACCTAGAATTTTGGATGTTCCGAGATCTAGGTTCAAGGAGCTCAAACAATGTTGTGATTGACCAGTTCAACATTATCAAAATAAAATCTTTGGTCCATTCTCGTGATGAAGACAATGTTCAGTAACAAGGATAGAAATTTACACGTTCTTTAATGATTACCTAAGTTTGATGAGGTATTTATCAAATAGTGTCAATCTAAAGGACTACACGTTTAGGAATCACCTATGTAAGTGTGAAGTGGAAGCCGCTTCAATGAGAATTCTGTAAGGCCAATTCTCTACGCACTTATGAGACCGGGCGCTGTTCATGGCTGAAACGAACATAACAATGAGAACTAAAAGACGGTTAAGGGTTGATTGTGTGACATGTGGTTGTCTAGGTATACACTAAAGTTCGACGGTTCAAAGATATCAAATCTACCGATTGACCGAGTATATCCGACATATGTTCACTACGGAAAGTTCAAAGGGAAACCTACTTATCCAGATGCAATTAATCCTTACTTGCAAAATCACATAGCTTTCATCTATGATCTTTCTTGATACAGCCATTCCCATTCATGTGGGGGATTGTTGGACTTTAAGCCATTGGGCTTTAAAGTAGAAGAAGTGTGAATTGAAAATGGAGGGAAATAAAATGGAGGGAATTGAAAATTTGAAGAAGTGAACTTTTGTCTTGCACTTTGTCCCTCATTGGTGAGGGACAACCACATTTGTGTGCTTATATATAGAATCACTTCTTAAAGCTCTTAAAAGGAGTTGAAGAGAATGAACCCTCGCGCCGTCGTCGTCGCTCGCTCGGCTCGGCTTCGGCTTTGGATTTGGATTTGGATTTGGAAAATGATCGATAAGATTATTTTTGGACAAAATTTATTTAATTATTTAATAATTAATTAAATGCCAAATCACTGCTGAAAATACGCCAGAACCCTGCTGAAGGTCTGATTCAGAGAGCCTCTCTGACCGCGGTTCTGCCACGACCGCGGTAGAACCGCGGCAGGCAGCGTATTCTTCTAAAGGCGCCTTTTCCAGACACCTCTTCTGATAATTACCTATAAATTCTGAGGCAAGGCTCCATTTTCTACACACGAAAAACACTCCAGAACTTCTTTCTTTCTGAATATACTGCATCCTAATTTGCAGTCTCTCTCTCTCAAATTCGTAAGTGTGATTTTGCTCTGTTCTTTGAGTTCGTTGGTATCCTGCAGTTTGTATTGCCACTGTTGCAAGAAGGTTTATTCCGTTTTATCCTGGGAGGATTTAATCCATTACCTTGGCAACGTGTGAGGGGGTTAAAATTCCTTAAGGACACACAAGAAAATTGTGGACTCGGAATATTTCTTAAACTCTTCTGTTTTTCCAGTTTCTTTTATTTTTCTAACAGTTTTGTCTGATTTTTGGTTTAACACAGTAACGCTCACACATATACAACAACAAGCAATAATAATATCTTAATCCTAATTATAAGTGGAGATCGACATATATAAATCTTAACTGCTCCTATGTTTTTCTAGTTAAGTTTGTTCAATATTTAAAAGTATAGATGTAAATTTTGAGCTTCTTTATATATACATACAGAGAGAGAGGCGGATGTATAGGTTAGTTTATGGAGCACGTGAATCCATGATCGTTCCGTAAAATTAGATATTTTATGTATGATTTTGAATTAGTTCAATATTATTTGTTGGCACCCATGCTCCACAAAGGTTGAATGGTGCACTTGGATGAATACTGAGTTATTTACCCAACGGAACAAAGATCAATTCTCACTTAGTACTTTTTTTTTCTTTTCTTTAGTGGTGTACCCATGTTTTAAAAATTCTAGATCCGCCTAAAATGTTGACATTAAATTTTCACTTATTTAATATTATAAAGGAATACGAATTAATAAAATAATTGTGGTTATTTAATTTATAATTCTGAATTCGATCTAGGCACAAGGACTCGAATGTGCATAATATGTGGCCGTTGGCTGGAATTATTGCAGGGTGCACGTTCATGAAAAGCAGCTGCAGAAGTAAATTTGAATGAAAATGAAATGTTACTTTCTCAAATTATTCAAGGAATGATGGCCGGTCACCATTCTGTATTATTATTGCAACTCTTTTTTCTTTGGTCAATCTCCCTACACTCAATGGCGGAGCTAGGAATTTCTCCAAGGGTGTTCAAATTTAAAAGAAGTGGAAAAAATTTCCGACAAAGGGTGTCCAATATGTGTTATATAGCTCTAAAACATAATATTTTACCTATGTACACGGTGCAATTTTTTGACGAAGGGTAGTCAGTTGACCACCCTTATGATCATGTGGCTTCGCCACTGCCTACACTAGGAGCCGGTCCTATGTTCATCATTCAAGGATTACCGGATCCCATAAACTTCGATNGGGTTGTGTTGTGCTCGTTTTTCTTATGTTTCGACGCCGTTCTTCAAGCATAAATGATATCATATTGAACAAATGAGCTCTAATTTCTTGTTTTGACTGAAGCATTAGATCCATATCGTAATTACGGACCCGTAGCAAAAAGAATGATCGAATTTGGACATCGTATGAGGATTTTATGGTTATTTTACTAATAATTAGGTTGCCAGATTTTTTCAGAGTAATTATGAAATTGCAACTAGCAGCGTATTTAAAAATCTGCACTATTTGCAAATATTAAAACCTACATATCTCATTCATTGTAAGGTCAAATTGAGTGATTCAA
Source organism: Nicotiana attenuata (assembly GCF_001879085.1). Taxonomy (NCBI): domain Eukaryota; kingdom Viridiplantae; phylum Streptophyta; class Magnoliopsida; order Solanales; family Solanaceae; genus Nicotiana; species Nicotiana attenuata. Next base: position 54,752 of record NW_017672547.1, read on the forward strand.
AAGCCTAACTTGACTAGAATTTCACAAGGAATCCAGTGGAGGCATAAAATACGAGTTTCGGGATTGTTTGGCTCGAGAAACGAGGCAGAATAGCTGGTAGAAAAATATACAAAACTAGGATTTGTTCATTCGGTCATATCTTGAGTTGGGGAGCTCGGATTTGGGCGATTTTGGAGGCGATTTTCACCATATAGATTGGGGTAAGTGTTCTCTACTCGATTTTGATTATAGTTTATGAATCCATCTTTGTTTTTGGGATTTGATTGATGATTTCAAAGTGAAATTGAGGGAGTTAGGGTTTGAGTATTGGAGAGTTTTAAGTGAGGATTTGAGGGACCAAACGGAGTCCGATTTTGGCAAATTTAATATGGTTAGACTCGGGAGAGGACGAGGATTACTATTCTGTCATTTTTGACTGATTCCGAGACGTGGGCCCGGGGGCTGGGTTTTGCCCGATTTCGGATTTTTGGCATGTTTATGTAGTTTTTATTGTGAAATTCGATTCTTTAGACTATGTTGATAGTTATATTCTGATTATGGTTAGATTCAAAGCTTTTGGAGACCGGGTCGAGGGACGAGGACATCCCTGAGTAGGATTTTACGCTATTGAGGTAAGTAACAGTTTTAACTCTGGCTTTGAGGGTATAAACCCGGAGAAATTAATATCATGTGATTGTTTGGTGGTGATACCCATGCTAGGTGACGGGCGTGTGGGTGTGCACCGCGAGGGATTGAGACTTGGTCCGTCCCAGGAGGCCAGGCCTAAAAGCTATTATCTGTGGTTATGTGTTTACTTGTTGTTGAACTTGTTTGCCTTCATGTTAGAGATCATGTCTAGGTTTTATTCATGCTCACATTATTTGTACTTAGTCATAGAAATTATTGTACATGTTTACCTCCGCCTCTATTATTTGATAATATGCTGTGATACTTGATGTGGACTGTGTTCCCTTATTTGTTGATGATGGTGAGGCTAGTGAGGTACATGATTGAGTGAGGCCGAGGGCCTGGTTGTGAGGATATTAATACCATAGCGCGTGAGTTGTCCGCGTAGCACGTGAGTTGACCGTGCGGGTCCAGGTATTGATACCATAGAGCGTGAGTTGTCCGCGTAGCACGTGAGTTGACCGTGCGGATCCAAGTATTGATATGGTAGCACGTGAGTTGTCCGTGCTTAGCGCTTGGGCTTTGGGAGCCCCTCCGGAGTCTGTACACACTCCTAGTGAGTGCAGAGTGTTGAGTGTTGAGTGCGAGTGCTGAGTGATGGAGTGACATTGCTGTGAGGTTGCATTTACTTTTGCTATTGCTGCATTTATCTGTTAAATTTCTTTGTGGCATTTACTGAGTTATGGAATTTACCTGTTTATTCCTGTTATTTTTAAAATTCTGAAAAATAAATAATTGGACTATTTTGCTCAGCCCATCACTACTGCTCAGTTCCTTAGTTATTTCTGTTACTACTGAGGTGGTTGTACTCATACTACACGTTGCACTTTATGTGCAGATCCAGGTGAGTTCGTTGAGTTCAGGCCGACTATCTTAGATATTCCAAAGTAGATGCCAGCGTCTGTAGGACCTCGTTACCCTTTTTATCATTTCTTCTTTGGACAGTTAGACCGTTTATATATCTCAGTTCATAGTTTTAGACAGTCGTGACTTAGTGACACCCCGATGTTTGGGACTCGTTTTCGTATTTTATATTATTTATATTTAGAGTTAGTTTAGTTTATCAGGAATTAAATTATTAGGAATGTTTTATTAAATTCTTATAGTCAGATTAGTAGTAATTTTGGGAATAGGCTTGCCTTGTAACAAGATAGGCGCCATCACGACTAAGGTTAGATTTTGGGTCGTGACAAGTTGGTATCAGAGCCTAGGTTACATAGGTCTCACGAGTCATGAGCGGTTTTAGTAGAGCCTTGCGGATCGGTACGGAGACGTTTGTACGTATCTTCGAGAGGCTACAGAACTTTTAGGAAAACTTCACCTTCTTGAATTCTTATCGTGCGGTATTGATTCAATTTGAAGTGTCACTCTTTGAATTCCTTCCTCGCATTCGTATGCGCACATGAGCGCTCGGTATCAGTTGTGCATCGACGGATTATGATTCCCTGGATGAGGTGCGAGATGTGATTTCTGTATGTTGATGTTGGGCTAGTCTGGGGTACTTGAGGCTGGGTTTTGTCGGTAGCTGGAGTACGGAAATTTCGATTGTGTAAGCACGTGTTTCTATGTCTGTTGGTGTCCCTATTAGTAGGATTTGTGATTTGATGGCTATGTGGAGAGTATGATTTGACTGCGAGATTGTGTTCGGATTGATCGAATGTGACAAGAAGGGTTTACTTAAGATGTAGCAAGGACTAATGGGTGTTTGATTTGTGACTTGATATAGCTTGTTCAGACTCTGTCTGATAAGATGTTTATTACCAGCCTTTGGTTCTTTTGGCCAGCTGCTATGATTAGAAATCATCGCTGTGAGTGTTTGAATTATGTGGTATATCATGTGATTTCAGGTATGTTTTAGACTCGTTCGAGGACGAACGTTTGTTTAAGAGGGGAGGATGTAACGACCCGATCATTCGTTCTGAGAGTTATAGCCACATTTCCCCCATCTATGCTTATTTATATGCTGTTCAGCTGTGTTGAGTTGTATCGAATTGGTAGGTTTGGGTTCGGAGTAGTTTTGGATTGAAATGACCACTTAGTCTCTTAATTAGAAAGTTAAGTTAGAAAAGTCAACCGGAAGTTGACTTATGAGTAGAAGAATTCGGATTTGGATTTTTATGATTCGATTAGCTTCGTTGGGTGATTTTAGAATTTGGAGTGTGTCCGGAATATAATTTGGAGGTCCGTAGTAGAATTAGGCTTGAATTGGCAAAAGTTGGAAGTTTAGAAGTTCTTAGGCTTGAATTCGAGGTTGATTTGGTATTTTGGTGTGGTTTTGGGTGTTCCGGAGGTTTGACTAAGTTCGGGCAGTGATACATGACTTGTTGGAATTGTTGGTTGAGGTCTCGAGGGCCTCGGATGAGTTTTGAATAGGTTTGGGTTGTGTTGCGCTCGTTTTTCTTATGTTTCGACGTCGTTTCTTCAAGCATAAATGATATCATATTGAACAAATGAGCTCCGGTTTCTTTTTTGATTGAATCATTAGATCCGTATTGTAATTACGGACCTGTAGCAAAAAGAATCATCGAATTTGGACATCGTATGAGGATTTTATGGTCATTTTACTATGAATTAGGTTGCCAGATTTTTCAGTTTAATTACAAAATTGCCACTGACAATTAAAAATCTGCACTATTTGCAAATATTAAAACTTACATATCTCCTTCGTTATAAGGTCAAATTGAGTGATTCAAAAGCCTAACTTGACTAGAATTTCACAAGGAATCCATTGGAGGCATAAAATACGAGTTTCGGGATCGTTTGGCATGAGAAACGAGGCAGAATAGCTGGTAGAAAAATATACAAAATAAGGGTTTGTTCATCCGGTCATATTTTGAGTTGGGAAGCTCGGATTTGGGCGATTTTGGAGGCGATTTTCACCATATGGATTGGGGTAAGTGTTCTCTACTCGTTTTTTATTATAATTTATGAATGCATCTTCATTTTTGGGATTTGATTGATGATTTCAAAGTGAAATTGAGGGAGTTAGGGTTTGAGTTTTGGAGAGTTTTAAGTGAGAATTTGAGGGACCAAACAGAGTCCGATTTTGACAAATTTTATATGGTTAGACTCGGGAGAGGACGAGGCTTATTATTCTGCCATTTTTGACTGATTCCGAGACGTGGGCCCGGGGGCCGGGTTTTGGCCGATTTCGGATTTTTGGCATGTTTATGTAGTTTTTATTGTGTAATTCGATTCGTTAGACTATGTTGATAGTAGTATTCTGATTATGGTTAGATTTGAAGCTTTTGGAGACCGAGTCAAGGGACGAGGACATCCCGGAGTAGGATTTTACGCTGTTGAGGTAAGTAACAGTTTTAACTCTGGCTTTGAGGGTATAAACCCGGAGAAATTGATATCATGTGATTGTTTGGTGGTGATACCCACGCTAGGTGACGGGCGTGTGGGTGTGCACCACGAGGGATTGAGACTTGGTCCGTCCCGTGAGGCCAGGCCTAAAAGCTATTATCTGTGGTTATGTGTTTACTTGTTGTTGAACTTGTTTGCCTTCATGTTAGAGATCCTGTTTAGGTTTTATTCATGCTCACATTATTTGCACTCAGTCATAGAAATTATTGTACATGTTTACCTCAGTCTCTGTTATTTTGCTGATATGTTGTGATGCTGATGTGGGTTGTGTTCCCTTATTTATTGATGATGGTGAGGCTAGTGAGGTACATGACTGAGTGAGGCCGAGGACCTGGTTGTGAGGATATTAATACCATAGCGCGTGAGTTGTCCGCGTAGCACTATAGCGCGTGAGTTGTCCGCGTAGCACGTGAGTTGACCGTGCGGATCCAGGTATTGATATGGTAGCACGTGAGTTGTCCGTGCTTAGCGCTTGGCTTTGGGAGCCCCTCCGGAGTCTGTACACACCCCTAGTGAGCGCAGAGTGTTGAGTGTTGAGTGTGGAGTGCTGAGTGTGAGTGCTGAGTGATGGAGTGACGTTGCTGTGAGGATGCATTAACTTTTGCTGTTGCTGCATTTATCTGTTAAATTTCTTTGTGGCATTTACTGAGTTATGGAATTTACCTGTTCATTCCTGTTATTTTTAAAATTGTGAAAAATAAATAATTGGACTGTTTTGCTCAGCTCGTCACTACTGCTCAGTTCCTTAGTTATTTCTGTTACTACTGAGGTGGTTGTACTCATACTACACCCTGCACTTTATGCGCAGATCCAGGCGATCGTTGAGTTCAGGCCGGCCTTAATTGGAGACTGCAAGGTAGCTGCCAGTGTCCGCAGGACCTTGTTACTCCTTTTATCATTTCTTCTTTGGATAGTTAGACCGTTTATATATCTCAGTTCATAGTTATAGACGCTCGTGACTTAGTGACACCCCGATGTTTGGGACTCGTTTTCGTATTTTATATTATTTATAGTTAGAGTTTGTTTAGTTTATCAGGAATTAAATTATTGGAAATATTTTATTAAATTCTTATAATCAAATTAGTAGTAATATTTTGGGAAGAGGCTTGCCTTGTAACACGATAGGCGCCATCACGACCAAGGTTAGATTTTGGGTCGTGACATATAAGAATCTTAATCTTTATCACTTAGGAATTTATTCGAGCTTGTCTTCTTAGTGATATTGAACAGTTATAGCGAAACCTTAGTTCTCTGTGGAATTCGACTCCAAACTTTTAGACTGGATTATATTTGCAGCGACCGTTTATCCTTTTTAGGACTAGAGTTGGGCGTGATCAAATTTTTACGGGGGAACTAACGGTGTAGCTGTAGCTGTAAATATTACTTGGTCTCAAGTTTGAACTTTTATTTTATTTTATTTTATTTTATTTTATATTTGATTTAAGAGACATGGCTTCTTGGAATTATGAGAGTTTTGATGTTGGTAGTTCTACTTTTGATCCTCCTTATGCATATTGTGGAGGAAATTACACATGGAAACATTATCGAAATATTTCCGAGAGTGTGTTATGTGCACCAACTCAATTTCATGTGTGCAATGTGTGTGATATGTATGGTAGTCAAGATGGCCCACTTTTATTGTTGTACTTATATTTCTTATCCTCTCCCCCACCCCTTATTATGGTAGTTCTACTTTTACTTGTGAAGTTAATAGGAACAAAGAACCTAGGGATGCTGACGTAAAGGAGATTAAGGATACGCAAAGGTGCATTATGGAACAAAATAATGACACACAATTACGGATACAAAGGCAAGATGCAACTATTCACAACTTGAAGGCTCAAGTGAGTCAAATGGTTAGGGATGGCAATTGGGGCAGGGCGGGGCAGGGATAACCTTAAATGGGGCGCGGCAGGGGAAGAATTTAATAGGGCAGGGGTGGGCAAATTGTTATTTTTGAAAATTTTTAATAGGGCAGGGCAGGGTAGGGCACATACGGGTTAATAGCTGGGTCGGGTCCAAATAAGTTAGACCCGCGTACCCCTAAATCTTAAATCCCAAACGCTAAAATCCTAAAACCTAATTTCCAAACTCAGAAGTCAGAAACTCTCAATCTCTCATGCGATTCTTCTTCCTCTTTGAACTGCTGCCAATCTGCAATTCTTCTTCCTTAAACATTCTTCGATTCTTCTTCCTCCAGCAAATCCAGGTAAATATCTAATAAGTACACAGTTCTCTTTTTTTTCTAATAATTTCCATTCATTTTGTCACAACCACTGGTCTTTTCCGGCCTAGTAATGGTGGTTCACTGATCAACAAACCTTTTTTGGAGAAGAACTACCTTGGACCAGGTCTACCGGTCTTCATTTGTCAGGTTCGGACTCGATTTTGTTGCTACTTGGTTTCTCTGATTCTATATTCTGTTGGGAGTTTTAGTCTTTTAGAAAATGATTATTGGCTTCTCCTTCGAATTCTCATCATCATGTGATGATTCTGAAGTTGTCTCATCTATAACCTTAGTACTGTTTGTTGCTGTAATCGTAGGTGGTGGTCTATGTCTTCTCATATGACCACCCAAAGCTTGTCCTGATGAGAATTCTGTCCTACAAATCATAGGTGGTGGTCTATGTCTTGTAAAAAAAGAGATTACCAACAGAACAAATTAATTAGTTTCGTGGGATTTGGACAAAAGAGGTGGAGGTCGTTGAGGAAGTATCGAATGAAAGAAGACAAGTAATCAGAATGGTAGATGGTTAGACTACTACAAAGACAACATATAGGGCATTCTATGTTGCGCGGACTGTTGTCACACCCATGTCGGATCCTCCAAAATACACTATTCTTGGAGGATCTAACACGCACCTGACGACATGTTCCAAGAGTCCGAGCAATATAGAGGGCATTCGCTTCACGTGCATCATCTACTTAGAAAAAATCATCTCAAATCAAAATGCAGTAATCACAGAACTATAAAATAACTAGTAAGACTAAACAAAACTAATTTTTTATATACTAATATTACATACAATAGAAGGTTAATTTCTCTCTCTAGAATGAGAGCTTCTCTCAGCTCAGCTGATGACGAGAAAATCTAAGTCTAGAGGAAGAGGAAATCAAAGCAAGCAACAGATAACAATGGTGACATTAGGAGTTCCGGATTCAACAAATGCAAAGAAACAAAGAAGCATCAATGCAATTCAAGGCATCGCACTACTGGATCTAACAAAAGTAACAACGGATAAAACACCTCAAAGGAACAGTACCATGCAAACAGAGAAGGCAGCTGGATCTACAAGCACGGGAAGGAAATCCTAGGTAGATAGTGCAGAAGAAGAACTCAATGGTAGCGGAAATGAAGGTACGCAACTGATTTCAACTACAAAGTCATGGAGTAAAATAGTTGGGGAACAACCGAGTTCTGAGGGCCTAAATCTAAGCAAAGGAATAGAAGAAGCTCACGAGAATGTGAAAATAACAATGGAGGATATTAAGGAAGAGATAAATTACTGGGAATCTGCGGTGGAATGCTATATTCTAGGGTCCAATCCACCACAAGCAGTAATGGATGGGTATTTCAGGAGAATTTGGGGGAAAATAGGAGTAGATAAAGTTGCACAGACTAGTAAAGGAGTATTTATTGTCAGATTTCACAACATAGTAGACAGGAACAAAGTGATTGAAGAAGGAGTCCAAATGTTTGACAAAAAGCCAGTTATAATTAGAGCATGGACACCGGATATGGAGTTCACAAAAACACAAATGGAGAAGATACCAGTGTGGGTGAGATTGCCAGGACCGGAGATTAAATACTGGGGAAAAATTGCTTTAACAAAGATAGCAAGGATGATTGGTAAACCACTTAAAGCTGACAATGCAACAACACATAGAGAAAGATTGACATATGCTAGGGTGTTGGTTGAGGTAGAGTTGAACAACAAATATCAAAACTCAGTAATGTTTGAGAATGAACATGGGAGAATAATTGAACAAGAAGTGGTATATGAATGGAAGCCTGTGCTATGTGAAAAGTGTGACAATTATGGCCATGAAATGAAAGAATGCAGAAAGTGGATCAAAGAAGAAAAAGAAAAGCAGAAAGCACATGAAGTGACTAATAATGAACAGGGGAAGGGGAATATCCAAAACAAGGGGATAGATAATGGAAAGCAGAAGGTAGCAGAGGCCAACTTGGCTAAAGATACAGGGCTGGAGAATAAACAGAACAAGCAGATAGAAGGAAAAGGCTATCAGGCTAAATACAAGACTGGCAAATACATAGCTAAGGGAGCAACAATGCAGAACACAACACTTAAGCTAGGGAATACATTCTCTAGCCTAATGGAGCAGCAGACAACAGGTACAAGACCTAAAGAACCTAGTTCTTCTATACCTTAATGGATAATATTGGATTCTGGAACACCAGAGGACTAAACAACCTAGCCAAGCAAAAGGAGATTCAAATTTTCATGCACAATGCTAGGGTAGGGGTGTTTGGTCTTCTGGAAACCAAGGTGAAGAGAGCAAAAGCACAACAAGTCTCTCTTCACCTATGTCAAGGCTGGTCATTTAGCACAAATCTGTCACAACACCCTAATGGAAGGATATGGCTACTATGGAAACCAATGATATATGGAGTTAACATTATAAGAGTAACAGCACAACTTATGCACTGTGAACTACAACATAGAGGGACTGGGCACACTTTCCATGTGTCTATGATCTATGCTTTTAATGATGCAGCTATGAGAAGGGAGTTATGGTAAATAATAAGAGAGATCAAAGGGCCGATCAAAGGCCCATGGGCAACTATGGGGGACTTCAATTGTGTTTTACAGAAGGAGGAAAGGATTGGTAGCCCAGTATCAATGGCAGAAATAAGAGACTTCAAAAGATGTATTGAGGAATGTGAACTACAAGACCTTAAATCTACAGGAGCCTTCTTCACATGGACAAACAAACAAATTGGAGGGGATAAAGTACTCAGTAGAATAGATAGAGTATTGGTGAATGAAGACTGGAACATGCAACTTCCAGTATCAAATGTACACTACAGGAATGAAGGGTTATTTGATCACTGCCCTGCTATAATAAGCTGGGAAAGAGGGAACACAGGACAGAAGAAAATGTTCAAATACTATAACATGTGGAGCATGGCTACAGACTTCAAGGAGAAAATAAAAGCTGGATGGAAGACAGAAAAGAAGGGAACCAAAATGTATGAACTAGTAGGGAAGCTACATAGAATCAAGCATACAATGCAGCAGATAAACAAAGATAGATTCAATGAAGTAGAAAGGAAAGCAGAAGAAGTTATGCTGAGACTGCAGAAATGTCAAGAGAGCATTCAGAAGGACCCCTACTACATTAAGCTGATTGAGGAGGAAAGGGAAATATCTGAAGAGTGCAGGACTTGGTGTAAGGCAAGAGAGCAATACTTGAGGCAAAAATCCAAAATACAAGGCTGAAGAAAGGAGACATGAATACAAAATTTTTCCACAGCATGATGAGGGCAAGAAGGAATACAAATAGAATCCTAGCCATAGACAATACAGAAGGACAACATATAAAAGATCTTGAAGAAATAGCTAAGACATTCATATCATTCTGTGAGGGACTACTGGGAACAAAACTACAAGAGAGAGATCAAGTATGCAGCCAGCTGGTTAGACAAGGGCCTACAGTTTCAGAGAGCCACAGAACAATGCTGACAGAAGAATTTACTGAGAAGAAAGTGAAGGCAGCATTATGGTCCATTCATGGAGATAAAGCACCAGGACCAGATGGATTTGGAAGCCAATTCTTCAAGGATGGATGGGAAATAGTGGGCAAGGATGTGGTGGAAGCTGTGATGGAATTTTTTAATAATGGGAAAATGCTCAAAGTTTGGAATAACACAGTAATCACTCTTATCCCAAAGAGTACACATGCATCTAGTGTAGGGGATTACAGGCCAATAGCATGTTGCAACACAGTGTACAAAATTGTCTCTAAGATGCTATGCAATAGACTAAAGAAGGTGCTACCAGAGATTATTTTAGACAATCAAAGTGCATTTGTAGCTGACAGGAACATTGTGCAGAATATACTCATATGTTAGGATATAGTCAGACTCTATAACAGAAAAGCAACAACCAAAAGCTGCCTGATCAAGATAGACTTGAAAAAGGCCTATGACACAGTTGAATGGGGATTTGTTGAGGAGATGCTGCAGGCTTTGAAGTTTCCTGGTAAATTCATAAGGTGGGTGATGAGTTGTATAACCACTCCTCAGTACAATATAGCATTGAATGGGGGTTTGTATGGTAATATCCAAGGGAGAAAGGGATTGAGGCAGGGGGACCCTATTTCACCTTTGCTCTTTGTTATCTGTATGGAATACTTCACCAGAATAATGCAGAAGATCACACATATGCCAGGCTTTGAGTTTCACACCAAATACAGGAGCCTACAGCTGAATCACCTATGTTTTGCTGATGATGTTCTTATGTTTTGCAAAGGGACCTATCAATCAGTACTGCTAATGCTGAGAGGGCTACAGACAGTCTCAAGAGCATCAGGGCTGCGTACAAATGCTGGGAAGTCTAATATTTTCAGTGCTAACATGGACCAACAGAGCTTAAATGATCTATGTGAACTAACTGGTTATCATAAAGGAAAGCTGCCATTCAAGTATCTAGGGGTCCCAATCTCAACAAAGAAGATAAACAGCATTGATTGTGAAATGTTAGTGGACAAGATGACAGCAAGAATCAAGACCTGGGGATCTAAACATCAATCTTATGCAGGAAGAGTCCAACTTATCAACTTAGTGCTACTGCATGTACATACATACTGGGCATCAATTTTCCTCTTGCCAAAAGCAGTGCTGAAAAAGATCAATACAATATGCAGGAATTTTTTGTGGAATGGGAAAGAGATAAGCAGCAGAGCTCCTCTCATAGCATGGGACCTTTTATGCAGACCAAAAGAGGTGGGTGGCTTAGGAATCACAAATGCAATAGTGTGGAATGAAGCAGCAATAGGGAAATATGTCTGGAATATAGCAAGAAAGGCTGATGACTTATGGGTGAAATGGATCAACCACATCTACTTAAAGGACTGCCCTTGGTGGCAATATAAGCCTCCTAATGACTGTTGCTGGTACTGGAAGAAGGTATGCTCAGTGAGAGACAAATATGTAATGGGATATGTGGACCAAGGATGGCTACAAAAAGATGGCAAGTATAGTATCAAAAGTGGATACATATGGAGGCTAGGAAGAGCAGAAAAATGGCCTTGGAGCACGTGGATATGGAACAAAAGGAACATACCAAAACACAGTTTTATATGTTGGCTGGCTGGACATGGCAGACTGTTAACAAGAATGAGAATGCAGAAAATGGGAATAACACAGGACACAATGTGCACCATATGTGACAGTGCACCTGAGACAGTTGAACACTTGTTCTTTGAATGCCAATTTTCCAAATCATGCATGCAGATCAACTGGCTAAGCATTGGAATACAAAATTTCACCTTCCAAGGTATTTGGAGGAGACTCACAAGAGGCATCAAAGGAGAATAATGCAGGAACCGGGTGAATGCAATACTCACTGCACTGATATACTATATATGGAAGGCAAGAAATGAAGCACTTTGGCAACAAAGAGTACCTAAACCTGGGACAGTATGTGCACAAGTTCAGCAGGACTGCAGATTAAGAATGGAGAACAATGACAGGAAGATAGGAAGCAGTAGAGATAGGAAATGGATAGATGACTTGTATAGGAAAAAGATATAGAACAAATGAAAGAAGATAAGATTAGAGGTATAGATAGAACACTCAAAAGGAGATTGTATTGACACAAATGTAATCAGTTGGTTGAGATTATTAATAATATTTTTTCCTTTACCAAAAAAAAATTATTATAAGGACGATAGAAAATCAGTCCAATTTTATGCATGAGATCTACAGTAAAAGCTATATATTTGTAAACAAATAGACCAAAACAATAGCGAGAAGAAAAAGGATATGACCAGATTTCATTGACTTAGAAAAAGCATATGATTAGACTGCCAAGAAAAGTCCTTTAAGGTGGTGCTTCACCAGAAAAGAACTCATTTAAATATATTATATACCTTAAAAGATACATTTTCTTTTATCAGATACCAGAAAATATTTGTATAAAGAAGCTAAAATAAAAGAAAGAGTCATTAACCAGCATGAAAAAAGAGCACGAAATAGAGAAGGTTCCTAGTTGGCCGAAAGTTGTTTGACGTCACGGAGAAGTGAATCTTTAGATGATACAGGCGGGTGGAAAGACAAGGAAACGCAGGCACAGACTAACAATCAGTAGAAGGGGCTTCTTGGTTTTGTCAATCACTGATGTTGCCATCGAACAGTAAAGCGATACAGGAGGTGGGATAAGGAGTAGCAACTCTACAGCTACAGAGTCACAGGTCACTCATAACTTCAGCGTTCATCAGAGAACCAGTTTGCTGTAGTTCTCTAAAACGGATGGAAACAGGGCAGAGTAGGGCATGCGGGCTGGGCACGCTAGACTCTTCTGCAAAACGCTATCGGAAATGTCCGACCCCCCTAAGTTGAAAGAGAGCTTGAAAAACATGATGTTTCTTCTTCTATAATGACATTGAGTAACAAACCCAATGTATCTCCAAAATCTGTTAAAGTTTTGAAAAATAGAAAACTGAACTTATTTTTACTTCAAAATCCAACAACTGATGGACCTTAACCTGTCGCTCCGAGGCAAGCACCAAAATATAGCAAATCCAACATAATTTGAAATAACAGGTAACCTCGATTATGTGCTAGCAAAAAAGCTAAAAGGGTTGAAAAGCAAACTTAGGGAATGAAACAAGAGCTCTTTCAAAGATTTTGAGAGGAGAAAGCATGAGGTGAATGCAGGCAAGTTTTCAGATGCAGTTGGAAGATGTGGCAAAGAGAGATTTCTTTGAGAAAAAATCAAGGTTTCTATGGCTGACTTGCTAAGTTGCTCCGACATGGCAGTTTAGGTGCTGTATCCGTGTCGACACGATACTAGTATGGGTATGGGTATGGGATCCGTACAGGATCTGGTCAAACAATTTTGGGTACTTTGACCGCGACGGACGAAAAAAGTTGAGACGAGATACAATTTGATTCCCGAAATCAGAACCAACACTGGGGTAAATTTGAAGAAAATAGCATACCTTATCTAGGAAATCAATACTTTACTTATCTACAACTTGAGAATAAAAAAGAAATCCACATTTTACAAGATATATATAAGTATTCCACAAAATTTCTGATAATTTAGATATATTTTTATATTTTTTGAATTATTTTTAGCCGGATCCGCGCACAGTACTAGGATCCGTATCCCCGAATCTTAGAATTTACGTCTCGAAGGATCTGACCTCTAGGTCCGCACCCATGTCGGACACCCGCACCCGTGTTAGAGCAACTTAGCTGACTTGTGGAGAGAATAACACAATTCTTTCAATCGAGAAGCTAGCGGTTGATGATAGCATTTCAGAAAATGCATAAGTCACCAAACAAGAGAGAGAACATTTCAGAAAACCTAGAGGACAAGAATTTATATTTAGGGACCAAGATGCGGAGACCAAGTTTAGTTTGAAAGATATGCCAAGAATCTCATAGGAGGAAAGAAACTGGTCACAGAGACACAACATGTGCAACTGGTGCTATCTATGCATAAGAGAAATGCAAAGTAACTAACACATAATTTTTGTATGGCAAGGTGACAGTTAACCTCTGTGCTATGTTCTTGAACATGTTCAAGTTGAAACGGGTATTGCCAAAATCTCCAAAAGAGCTATTTATTTGCTGGAATAGAAAAGGTATCACCAAGAAGAAAAGAAGGCTGTGGACCAAAACACCTGCGTGCATCTGGTGGATAATTTGGAAGGAAAGGAGCCTCAAGTGTTTGGAAAGTAGACACGAACCTATCTTTAAAATCAAGTTTGATTGCATATGTCTACCGTCATTTTGGTGTAAAATGTTTAGTTGAAGACAGAGAAGAACTCATAGAGTTCATTCCTAGGAAGTTTTCCTTTTGTACTCATGTAAATACCCACGCACACAGTACCTCGCGGTCTAAGTAGGTTAGTATATGAGGTAGTCAGGTGCAACCTTTTGTTGTATAGCACCTTCTTGGTGCTGCTTATCAATAAAAGCTTTACTTTTACCTGATTAAAAGAAAGAGGTGTATAACGAAGCTTTCCCAAGTGCGAACCGTAGAAAAAAAGACAAACTGATTTTCTTATGATCGCAAATTTACAGCAGGAAGACCTGTTTACCTAGCTATGGACAAACTAACCAAAAGTATACAGAATGATGTACCTTGTTGCTTGCAGATGAAATAAAATAAGAGTAAACAAAAATTTACTCCAAACTGTAAGAATTTGAGGGCAAGTAGAAGAAAGACAAAATATATGCACTATAATCTCAGCCCAAAAACATTATAAGGGAGTGATATTGGAGCTCCATACCACAATATCCACAAGATCAAACATCATAAAAATGTGAAAGTTAAGATGAAAGTACGATAAGACAACAATGGACACGATTACAAAGGATCATATTTTGTATAGTGTGAAAGAAAGACAACACAAAATAAGAGAAGGTGGCCTGGGTAGACCTCCATATCCATCGAGTTGTAGGTGCAAAAATATATGATTGAAGATAATAAAAGGGACGAGACAGACCTAAAATCACATGAAAAGGGTCTTGAAAGAACCATAATCGGCCTATATCGATATAACTTAGCTAAAAAAAGAACGTAATGAAAGCAAATGGATTCATATAGGCGAAAAAACTAGTTGGGACTATGACTTAGTAATAGTTGTTACACTCACATTCAGAGCGCGGATCTAGGATTTGAACCTTATGGGTTCCCAGCATTTGTGCAAAAGTGATATTTTAAGCAAGTGAGAAAGTTTTTTAATGTTGGCTAGAAAGGTGCCTATGGGTGTTGTTTGGTGAAGAAAAAACAAAAGTGACGTTAAGAAGTGTTCAAAGGGATTCGAACCCCCGCCAAATATTCAGGAACATAGCTTAAGCTGGTTCCTTTCGTTTTCCACCGGACCAACACCTGATTTTGCTTATGGGTTCCAAACTAAAAATACTTATACATTTAATAAATTTATCAATACAAATACAAGGCTCAGGTAAAAGTTACTGGGTTCCCGGAAACCCACACCCGATACTATGGATCCGCCCCTGCTCACATTAGCTCTTGTTTTTTGGTCAAAAGACAGAATTCTCACTAGATGCATGTATATTTGCGTATGATAAGTATAATCTAGTATTCCATTTTCCAAAAAAAGGCACTTAATCTTTAAATTAAATACGTATGGGAAAATAGAATGGACACGCACTCAAAGGTGTGGTGTACGGTCAATAATAGGAGCAGTAATATAACTTATGGAGTAATAAAGATGCACAGATACCTGAGGCAGTGGCAGAATTGTAAACCCCAAGTGTCTGCGGGAATGCATGGACTCTAAAGTCCAACAACTTAATGTTATATTCCTGCATCGAAAAAATAAATAGACAACATGTAGGAGATATTCTCAAGGGAGGAATCAGGGGATATGACACTGAGAGACACGGAATAGCATTTCAGACCTCATCCATCATACTATCAGTACAACCATTACTCCAAACATCAAACTGCTTCCGGCATAATGTAATCAGGAGCAGTGCATAATCAGTTGCCACCTTCATTCGCTCCTTCCACCCAAATTCACCTAAAAGTGTGTAATAGAGTGTTAGCAAGTGCAAGAAACAACTAATTATTCAGACTCCCCTTATTCAACAAAGTTCAAGTAAGTCAATACCAGAACGAACTGCATTCCACAAAGGTGTCTTGAACTTCATATCATAAACTACAGCAAGCTTCTTGTCAAAACAAAAGCCAATCAACTTCATCAAGCAAGGAAGAGACTTAAATTCTGACCTTTCAAGTAATACAATTTCATCCTGTTGCAAAGTCACAAAATTAGTGAAATGACAACACAGACAGAACCAATCAGTGAAATATAGCATTTACTCACCCGGAATTTTTGTGGATACGAATCATAGCTTATAACCCCAGGAAAGATAAAATCCCATGTTTTGACAGTAACCTCCCACACCGTCATCTATAAACCCCCGGAACAATCTGCCATATCCAATGTGCTGGATAAAATTCTCTTCACAGAGCCCATTAGTGATCTTCTCCAACTCATCATGGCTCAAATTTTTTGCATCACCCACGTTGAAACCTTGATAAGTACCTCTGCATATTTTTGTTCATGTTAGTTTAGCCGCTAACAGGAAAGATGTGGAACGAATCGACAAAACGAATGTCTAGTAAAGGACGAGGAGAAGAATAATATGTTTTGGATGGCTAAATCTTTCTAGGTCAGTTCCTTTAACTGGAATTGACCAGAAGAGTAGAAAGGAAGACAAAATATATGGCGTACCATGACACAGAAGAAAGGTGCTCTATTTTCACTTGGTGTTTTGTTTATATAAGGAGTAAGGGGTAGACACAGGCTGATTGTTATAATGGTGAGTAAAATTAGAGAAGGATCGTTATATGGCGAGTAAAACAACAGAAAGATTGTTTAATTCAAGATCATTTTTTGTCTTGGAACACTCTTTGTGGATCGCAAAATGCAAAGTTTCAATAGTAAAGGGCAAATGATGCAATAAGTTCTGAAGAGTTTTATACCACACAACACATCAAAGGGATCAAAATGTAAATCGAGCATAAAACTTATGTTTGCAACATAAAGATGTACATTACTAATTTGACAACTCCTAATGGCACATCACAGTTATGAGCATTAGCATTCAAGATTCCAGTGTTTCACGGAGGACCATTAGGCTCCCGTGTCCACAATCATCTGGAATTTACAACACCTCCAATGGGCATCCGTTCACTAAAAATATTTTACTAGTAAAAAAAACTAAATCTGGAGGCACGTGTATACTTAAAGACTCCTGATTATACTTAGGATTTAAAAAGAGATTAAATCAAATAAATAAATAAATAAATAAGGAAGAGAGTGCTGTAACGATTTGATGAAGATGTGGCTACAAGATCCAGAGAGTTTTTCGGAGTTACACTTTAGTACTAAAATTAATAGTAGTTTTTTACTTTCACTCCATAGTTAGGTTTTTTTCACAATTTTTCCTTTCCTTTAAATACTGATGTATTGAACTTTTTAGAGGATGTGGAATGAAAATTGAGTCTTTGTTTTTCTCTGCATTTTCCTTTCTTTCTTTTAGTTCTTGTTTTCCATTCTTATGACGATTCCAACGTGGGAATTATTACAATTGGTATTAGAGCCGACGATTCTCGGCCTCGATTGCGCATTGCCTATCCACTATTACTCTCATCCACAAAATCCTTACGAACTTCACAGGGGCATTTGCATCTATACCCGCTTTTTGTGTCACGTTTTAACTTGTGCCCGCTTTGCAAAAAAAATTGCAAGCATACCCGCTTTTTCGCATAACTTTAGCATACGGGGCTGAAGTAGCAAAGGCAATCACGCAAAATTTCAGCATTCTAGTAGACGGGCCTGAAGTAGCAAGTGTGCTGAACCAAGTGTGCTGAAGTTTTTGTTTGTAATTGCTGAACTTAAGCATAGTAGCTGAAGTTTTGTTCTCTATTTGCTAATTGGTGAAGTTTTTATTTTTGTAACTAGCGAGTTTTTATTTTGTAACTGGCGAACTTCAGCAGTTTTTGTTTTGTAACTAGAGCTGAAGTTTTTATTTTTGTAACTGGCGAAGTTTTTGTTTTGTAACTGGCGAACTTCAGCTCTAGAGCTGAAGTTTTTGTTTTGTAATGTCACTGTCCAACTTCAGCTCTAGAGCTGAAGTTATTTAGTTCATTTGTAAAAACTTTAACACTATATAAGCTGAAGTTTTTGAAAAATCTTTCTAACATACTAGATAAATAATCAGATTGCCAACAGTATCTAAATCATAAATTTTGGAAACAATAAACGTGAAAAGAACAGAATTATCATTGTCTACTAACTTACGTACGTGAAAATATTCATAAATTATTGTCTACTAACTTACTAACCAACAACATCAAAAGAAAAGAAGAAGAAGAACAAGAAAACGAAGGAGGAGGAGGAGGAGGAGGAGAAAGGGGGCTGAAGTTATTTAAAAAGTGGGTACAAGTTAAAAGCTTTTAGAAAAATGGGTATAGGTTAAATGGGGCCGACGAAATAGGGCCGACGAAATAGGGCGCTAATTGAAGAGCAGACCCATTTCTTCCACGCTCAAGTTCCGAGCAGCCTTCAAGTTGTTACCAAAATCAGTATTTCCATATCCATTCACATAATTCACATAATCCATACGAGGTTCAAGGTGGGGAAGGCTGAGCAACAGATTTCAACTGAACCTAGCCTAATCACCAATGAACAGTCTGTTTTTGCTGAAATCCTCTCATTGGTGCGAGAGAACATTCACCGGTCGGAGCAATTTCAGAGTGATTGTGAAGCCTACCGACAATGGAGCACCACTTCTCTGGATTCCCCTAATATCGAGTTTAATGGAGGTTCCCCAGCTTCAGCGACTTTGACGGAGTCTACTTGCATTCTCAAAGCAAGCACTGATGAACCAAACACCAAGGTAACACTGGACACAACGAAAAATTATTCTAGTGAGTCTGTTGTTTTTCCTTCATCCATGGTATCATTTGACCTCATTTCCCACGATCTTGGCGATGGACCACCATTGGAAGCGATGATGAAGATGATATAGTTTTGGGTAATAGCGGAGTCCATATGTTCGACAAAAGTCCTCAACAAGATGAAACTGGGGGGGTTGGACTTGTGTCGGTAAGAAGAAATGAGAAAATTTCTGAAAGTAATGGGGACCGGGTGCTTGATGAAAGTCCTCAATTAACGAAACACATGTCATATTTCAGTATAGTTTACGCAGTTACAGTGGTTCCAGAACATTGATGCTTCATTCCATGTTTGTGAAATCGATGGCAGTGGTCCAATTGTCAAGGAAGAACTGGGATCTATAAGTGAACCTGATACTAAAACCATTTTCAGTGAGTTTCTATGTGTCGAATTGATGGAGAAGGTGAGGTCGAAATTGGATCTCTGGTTGAACTTCAGCCCACAACAGAAATGGAAGAAGAGAGCAGTGAGAAAATAGGTTCGCCCTCAGATAACAAGCTAAAGCCTAGCGAGGAATCCTTGGAGACCAAGGATAATATGGAGCTGGCAGAAAATCTGACCAGTAACATTTTTAGTCCTGTTCAGTTTCCCTCATCACTAATGTCACTTGGTCACAATTGGGATGGCATTGCTGTGTTTGAAGCTCCAGATGACAATGATCTCAACTCTAACAAGGGTTTATTGATGGCCAAGCATTTTGTTCTTATGAATGAAATGTTATGGGATGATTACCAATATCTAAGTCCTTCGATTTTGGATTCTGAAAAACATGAAGAACCAGCTGATTGGGATAAGGATTCGCCCATGGAAGTTGAAAATGAAAAGAGAACCTCAAGAAATGAAGCAGGTAAGATGTTCGATGAGTCTTTTTATGCCCATGTGGATAAGGAAGGTTCAGAGAGCAATGGAGGAATAGTTGTTGACACTACTGTTGGCACTGTCAATTTTAGCGAGCCGAGAAAGTATTTTCCTCCGGTAGTTGCTTCTGAGGAGGAGGAAATTTCAGAAAAAGATGTAGACCAAACATTAAGTAAATGTCTTCAAAGAGCCAGGCAGATTCCTCAAGAGGTTTTCATCCCTGAATGTGATGTAGAGAATGTCGGTTCAGTTTTTAGTTATCGTCTTGATGAAAATAAAGAGGGCCAGGTGTTTGATACATATTTCCAGGGAGACAAAGCGGGATTTTCACCTAATATTGCGACTGAATTATGGAGCTCTTACTAAAGCTCAAAATGAAACCAATTGGAAAAGTTTTGTGTTAACAGAACTCTGTCTAAGGTAAGAGGAAGATTCTCTAGTGCTATTGATCAAACCATGCGAGAGGAGTTGATCGGAAGCGAACAACTCAAGATAATAACTCACAGGAGCTTCAAGAACAATGTGACAAGTTGGTTCGAGACAATTAAGCTGGTACCTGACAAGTTGGTTTGTGATAGTGTGGCAAGTCAAAAAGAAGATGTGACTGAAGATTCAAGTTCCAGTGAGATCACATTGTTGCCTCCGTTAGGTGGGAGTTCTTTTATGAATATATACTTCAAGATTCCTGTGATTGAAAATTTCATCATATATGCCATAAGGTTTTGGATTCACAATCCAAATCTGGGAATTTTTTGTGAAGAGCTTATGAAGCAAATCATAATGAATTATGTTAATAAAGTTAATGCCTGGTTTGAAAGTTATTTTGGTTCATGCATTTGCGAATTGTTTGTCACCGGACAGAGAATAAAGGCCAATGGGTTCTCCCCCGATGTTTCTATCTACAATGTTGTGATTGGAAAATGTATTAAGTCCGCTAAAGAAGGAGATGTTCAGTTTGTTCTCAAGGAGGTGCCAGAGAAGTTCATAGTAAGATGGAATGTAATTGCTGGTTATGCTCTCTATGCTTGTAGTAATTCTAACTTGTTGCGGATTGTTTCGTCATTTAAAAATGTGAGAAAGAACAGAATGATGTATTTGGTGGATCTTGCTGCCTCTTTAGACTTGCGACTTGGTCCGGAAGTTGATATCTGCGGATACAAGGTTGTGCTTTTCTGGCTAGTCTCACTAAATGGATTGAAGCTCATACTCTCCCAGTGGAATAAGGATTTTGGTTTTGGTTCATCCAAACATGTAGATCAATTTCCATTTTTGTCAATTATACACCAGAAATGGTTGCGGCAGTATTGCATTATTGATGAACAATTACTTCCTACCCGGTTGAATCATTTGCCCTATAATTCGAGCCGGGCAACGTCTGAATTCTCAGTTATATACTTCAGATGCTACAGGCAGTTGTTTCAAATGGCATACCAATGGTTGCAAGGATATTATACAAGTTTCGCAAAGAGGTGCAAAAAGAAGTTGGAATTGGAGAGGATGTAAAGGTCATAATTCTGAAATTTTGTGGACAACCTGCAAGTTGGAAGTCGGAAATACAACACTTGCCAACTGGTTGGTGGTGCCTGGTTTGTGTTGTATCTGAGAGACAACAGCTGTCTCCAAATATCATAAAGCTCAAAAAAGATGGTTATGGTCCTAATAGACGTAAGGTCCTCGCTTACAAATTACTGATTGTACTCGCCCATAGAGACTACCTTACTGAAGAACTATTTCTCAGAAATATGCTTGAGAGCTATCAAGGTGGTGAAGTTGCAGCTAGTTTACAACATAAAGCTATATATAATAGACAAGCTGAGCAGGCAGCATGATGTAATGGTTCGCAAAGAGTGCATAGAAGTGATCTTTTATATTCCAGATTGGTATGCAAATGCGGACCCAACTAATATAGAGAAGTGCACCATTAGAGACCTCATAACTGCTGCTCATCTTTTCAATTGTGAAAAATTAAGATATATTGTTCTACATAAGTTTTCAAATGCCTTATTGTAATCTTTTGAGAACGTATGTAAAAATATCTTATGATAGTTATTATTATTTCTCTAACCTAATAGTGAAAATAAAACAAGATATTTTTTTTATTACGATTCTTTAAAGATTGGTCAAATAACACAAATTAAAAATTGAATCTTTTGGTCTTTAAAAGATTTGAGTATGAAAAGGTTGATCATATACTCCCTAAAGATTTGACATTGACTATACAAAGTCTAAAAAAATTAATGTTGAACTAATATTTTATAATCGGGTCGTCTATTTTTTTGGTTCGTCATATGAATGATTAATTTTGGAAAAGTAATGAATCAGATGCTTTTGCTAACTAGCTAATTCAAAGAATTAAGCTAACTATTATCATTAAATTGCCTAATAGCATCGGCTATTTTCTTTTTTACAAAGTCAAAACAAATTAGACTATAGTCATTTTTTTTTGTCTTATTACGCATACAACTAAATCATCACGTTAGGAACTATGCAAACACCTTGGTTAATTGTTGTTGTATAAATAAAAGAGCTGTTAAAAAAATTCGTATGAAAATATGAACTAACTGTAATAGAAGCATGTTAATATGGTAATGGATCTTTTCTGTCTTTTACAAACCTTAATAATTTAACTATTAGTTTATCTTAAAGTCTTCTATATTTGAAAAGTTAAGATGAAAGGAATTATAATTATATTACATAATTTAAATAAAATATAATTTATATAAGGTAAAACTTTTAAAGCCTTAAATATTATGACTTTCTACCTAACTCAATTAGGAAAGATTTAATAACCAAAAATATAAATTGATTTTGAAATCCTAAATATTAGGAAAATAACTTAAATTACAATTTTGTCCATTGTAAAATCTGTTTTTAAAGGGTAAAAAAGGCGAACGACATTTCGCTAAAGGCCTTCGTGCTTTTAATATAAAATATAGATTACTTCCTATAGGTATGTTTTCAGGTTTTTTAGAGTGTATTCGATATATTTAAGCTACTGTATTCATGAATACAATAGCATTTCTCGGCGTGAAACGGCGGATTACAGCTAGACAGATTATTGTATTGGACTATATTCACGGCGTGAAACAGGGGATTACAGCTAGACTCGACTGTTTTCACAGAGTGAAACAGGGGATTACAGCTAGACAGATTATTGTATTCGACTGTATTCACGATACATATTTGTGAATACAGTAACGTAAATAGCGCAATTCATGGTCTATTCCGCTGTTTTTAAACGGAAAGTGAATCAATTAACATAATAAACTCCTAATATAACTCAACTAACTCAATTACATTACCCGTAATTTGTATTTGACGCGAAATATGCTGAATTTTCAACCAATAAAATTCGAGATTCATCTATAGTGCAAAAAACATATGAATACATATTGCATATACATTTGAATACATATATACATCTGAATACATAAATTATATTAATTAAAAAGAACATATGAATACATTCATGGAATACAACGAGACAGTGAGATACATGGAATACAGCGAGATACATTGAAATACAATGAAAAAAAGACAATAAATACAATGAAATACATGGAAATACAGCGAGATACATTGAAATACACGTTAAAAAAGGTAACAGAATCTTCAAGTTGAAACTCCGTCGTCTTTGTTCAAGAACAACCCTTATGTCGTCTCGTCAAGAGGGTCGCGATTCTGACTCTAGCGAGAGCAATAAACGAGATAAATGAAGAATTATCAAGCAGCACCAAGCACTGAATCATCCATCTCCTCACACCTACCACTAACATCGTTTCCTCAATTAGCGAACTCACTGAAAAACTCCGACTTACGGAATAAATCACTCCAATTAACAACAGAAAAATTCGGTCTAGTACCTTTTTCGACAACGGGAGCACTCCGAACAGTCTCTGAGACCGGCCTTGAGCCATCAATTGGCTCGCTGTAACCTTTAATTGACACCTTTGAAGTATCCATTTTCCGTATACTAATTCTCAACACAGATCTCTCATCTCCAAGCACAAATTAAACAAAATAAAACTTACTTCTCACAAATTAACTCCAAAATTCATCGGACAAAATCACTGAACTGTACCAAATCAGACCAAAAATAGCAATCAAAACACTAGGTACAAGTTCAACAACTTTCTCACTCTAATTAACATAATAGGTATCCAGAATTGAGGAAACGGTGATTTTGGCTTGGCGTGAGAAGAAAGAGCGGAGATTCGCCGTTGATGGTGGTGGTGGCTGAGAAGCTTTCCAAGAGAAAGAACAATCGACGGAGGAACTGATGAGAGAGAATCCATGAGTTTGTATTCATGGAGAAAACTGGCGTTGAGAGAGAAAAATAATACAAAGAGTATTTTATGTCTTAAGGGTAGGAGGTGACCATAAATAGATATTTGACTATAAAAATCAAAAGGTAGCTATGGAATATAATTTTTTAAAATGGTATTTATTTAAAATAAATAAGGTATCAACCTTTGCTATAGGAGGTAAAAAATCCATAAAAATAACCCATCCCTAAATAGTAGGGCTGTCATGTGGGCCGGTCCGTTCAACGGGTCAAGTGGGCTGGCCCCTAAACGGGTCAAGTGGGCCGGCCCAAAATAAACGGTCCTAACTGTCCCAGACTAAATGGTATTTTGTAAGAACCGACCCGAAATCGGGCCCACGAACTCATGGTCCCGGACTAAACGGGTCAGGCCCACGGGCTAAGTGAGTCCAACGGTTAAATATCTTTTTTTTAAAAAAATTTAATAGAAATTATAGGCAAAAAGATGTTACAAAAACATCTAAGGCAATGCCTTGTAAATTTTATTATAGAATTGTGGCCTAAATTTTTCAATTCAAATTTAAAGACAAAAATATTGCAAAGAGATATTCAAAGTAATGTCATGTAATTTTATTATAGCATTAAAAAATATGACAATATCTTTCTTAGTATTCCTCTCCCATATGGAATGAGCACAACAAGGTGCTAATACCACCATTGAGAAGAAAAAGAAACTAATCAAGATGTGCCAAAGTATACGTTACATAATATATACTAATTTTTGTTCATAAAAGTTACATGGTATCTCTTACAGACTTCATAAATTCTTCAAGGTTCG
Organism: Nicotiana attenuata; assembly: GCF_001879085.1. Lineage (NCBI taxonomy): Eukaryota > Viridiplantae > Streptophyta > Magnoliopsida > Solanales > Solanaceae > Nicotiana > Nicotiana attenuata. The sequence continues at coordinate 79,444 of NW_017672547.1, forward strand.
GAGGAATTTCTGTCGGTGGTGGCGGAAAAGTAGCTTGGTCATCGCCGCTTCCATTGTCGGGCGAAGCAGCATCCTCCGCAAATTTAGCTAGCATTTCTTCGTAAGCTTCATCTTCCTCTATTGTGATTCTACAAGTCCAGAATTTCTTCTTTCCGAACGGATCCAATCTCTGAAAAGTACTGATTTTTTCAAGCTCTCCCTTATAGACACTCTATAATCACCGGGTTGAAGTCTTGCTTGACTTAAAGCGCTCTCTGATGCCACTGTTGAAGCTTGAATAGTTAAAATATCTCGGGCCATCCTTGAAAGAACCGAAAATTGTTTTTCTTTGTCCTTCCACCATTGCAAAAGATTTAAGGAGCCGTCGGGATTAACTTCCTCAATTCCATGCGACAAATAAACTTCAAGCTCATTTAGTTGTGAAAAAGTTCTACTACAAGAACCTTGAGAACCCCTAAACCCCGCCCAAGCACTAAGTGATCTTACTCCCGCAGTTCTTTTAGATGATTGAGAATCAGAAGAATAAGGAGTCAGAACATTTGGTCTAGAATGATTTAATGCAACTTGATAAGTATTATAAATAGTTTGAGCATTTATTCTAGTTGAGGCTATTGCTTCCGGAAGTTGAGACACCTCATCATCTTCAAATACTAAACCATTATAAATATTTCCATACCAAAATTGAGGACCTCCTAATTTCATACAAGGTTTTAACAAAGCAGCAACACCATAAACAGGGGGAATAGGGAAAAAATATTTTTAAAACTTTTTTTCTCATATAATCAATAGAAAGTTTATAAATTTCCCCGCCCTTTAAAAAATGAGCAATCAAATTAGCAAGTTCTACAATATAAACTAAACAGTTAGAAACGGTAGGATAATGTTACCCAGAAAATTCATTTGTAGCAATATGAATTTTTTCTAAAAAATCAACAAGCATTTTGACATTAGCCAAATCCCCATTCGTAAGGTGCTCATCATCATCAATTACATGTGCATTAAACGTTGAGTTTATGGGGTTGGGAGGATTTATGATGTACTAGCGGTATTTTGTTAAACTGAGATTCCATGCAACAATCAAACTATCATACATGTAATTCCATCTAGTTGGACAAGGTTTAAGAACATTTCTTTCTCTTAGGCCACATTCATCGTATCTTTTAAAATATTCTCTAAGTCTACTTATAGGGTTTGAATTAAAAAGACAGTTAAGAGCCATTTAAACCTTTTCATTTTTAATATTTAAAATTCTCATACCATCACCCACTAGATGGAAACCGACACTATTTTATCACTAATGCAAAAATATCTGCAAATATTTGTAACTGTGTTAGCAATAAACTGCCATATGTGATGTGGGAGACAAGAATACATGATTTCATCATGGCAGAAGATTCTGAGTTCTGGGATGTTATATGCAATGGTCCTTATGTCCCAACAAAGAAGGTCGGAGACCCTCCAATGACGACGCCAAAAACTAGGAAATAATACAATGATGAAGATAGGAAAGCTATGGTGAAAAACTTTCGTGCCAAGAAAATTTTGGTGTGTGGCATAGGACCTAATGAATATAACAGGATTTCATCTTGTCAATCCGCCAAGAAAATATGGGAAGCCTTGCAAAATGCACACGAGGGAACCACTCAAGTAAAGCAATCTAAGATTGATATGCTCACCACTGAATATGAGCTCTTCAGGATGAAAGAAGATGAATGTATTCAAGACATGCACACAAGATTCACGTCCATCATAGATGAGCTACACTCGCTTGGTGAGGTCACTCCCAAGAACAAGCTCGTGAGGAAAATTCTCAGTGTCTTGCCCAATTCATGGGAGAGCAAAGTGAATGCCATTACTAAAGCAAAGGATTTACATGCCCTAACTATAGATGAGCTAGTTGGAAATCTTAAAACTTACGAAATGAAGAGAAAGAAGGACAGTGAAAGAAGAGAATCAAAGAAAGAAAAGAACTTGGTACTCAAAGCTGAAAGAAATGAATCAAGTGAGGAGGACTCTGACATGGCATACCTAACCAAAAGGTTTCAGAAAATGGTCAGAAGGAATGGTGGAATACCAAAGAGAGGCAGTTCCAGCAGACCAAAGAATTATGACCTTTGTCATAAATGTGGAAAGCCAGGGCATTTCATCAAAGATTGCCCTCTCCTGAAGCAAGAACACTTCAAGTACAACCCTGATAAAGCAGCCAAGAGGAACCCAGTTCCTGACAAACGATTCAAAAGAAAGAATGTCATTGAAAACGTTGTGAAGCAAGCTCTTGCAGCATGGGGAGATTTCTCCAGTGAGTCTGAAAAAGAAACTGATGCAGGTGATAGTTCTATAATGGCAGTTGAGAGTGAAGCAAATGAATATGATTCAATATTTGCTTTAATGGCTCAATCAGACGATGATGAAGATGATGACAATGATGAGGTAAACTTCAGGGTTGTTTAGAGAAAGATGAAATCCTACTCTCTTTAGAAACTCATGTCATTAGCAAATGTATTAATTGATGCCTATCATAGTCTTATAGATGATAAGGATGCCTTGACCATAGAATTAGGAGATGCTGAACAAACCAGAGATGACTTGGTAGTCTGTGTGGTTGATTTGAAGGTAACTGTAGATAATCTGGAAAATGAAAAGAAGGTTCTAATTGAGAAAATCACTAGTGTAGAACACGAAAGAGATGATCTGATGGTAGTAGTAGTTGACTTGAAAGAAACCATTGAGAATTTCATTAAAGAAAAGAATGACCTAGTGGAGAAAATTGATAATTTAGAACGAGAAAGAGATGACCTCTTAGTTGTGATTATAGATTTGAAGGAAACAATAGAGGAACTCAAAGCAGAATGTGTGTTTGGAAAGACTGATAAAGGAAAAGGAGTTGCTAGTGAAGCACATATCAAGCTAGAAAACGAACTAAATGATGTAAAAGTTAGCTTATGTGCTCAACTTGAGAAAACTAGACAACTCCAAGCAGATTTGTAAAGAGTAAAAAATGACCTTGAAAAGTCTCTTAAGTGGACCTGGTCCTCGGAAGCTATTACTGCCATGTATGTTAATAATGATGGAAACAGGTAGGGAATAGGGTTTCAAAGGGAGAAAACTCCTTACAACCCCCATAGCAAGTATGTTACTGTACCGGATAATTGGTTTGTGTACCCACTGTGGGAACAATGGCCATTTCAAAGAAAATTGCCAAGCCAGGGTTCAGTCTCTTCAGAAAAACAAAGTATTTGCTGAAAAAGTAACTACTGAAAAGGGACCAGGTGCCACCCATAAAAAACGCATGTTACCTGCATGGACTAAAAGAGCTCTTATTCATCCTCTTGCTTATTACAAGGGACCCAAACTTGCTTGGGTTCCTAAAACTAACTCTTGATTTCCTTATACAGGGAACGGTGAAAGGAAGCAGTCAACAATGGTTCATGGATAGTGGATGCTCAAAGTACATGATTAGGAACACCATGGACATTCTTTCACTAAAAGCCCTGCAAGGAGGGAGTGTATCCTTTGGCAATGGAAAAAAGGGGTACATTCTTGGAGTTGGAAAAATTAGGAAATCACTCACTCACTAAATTAAGAATGTGTACTACGTCAATGGCCTCAAGTACAGTCTCTTGAGTGTTTCTCAAATATGTGATAAAGGAAACAGGGTGGATTTCTTCTCAAAGATATGCACAGTTAATAATCTAGTAACGGGTGAAGTGGTACTAGTGGCCAAAAGATACAAGAACATCTACGTTGCTGATTTTGAATCTCTACAAAGTGGTGATCTGAGTTGCTTGAAAGCAGTTGATGATGATGCTGAACTGTGATGACCCGACCCATCGTCATGTGAGTTACCGCCCGTTTTTTCCCATTTTCTGCTTCTTTATGCTTCATTATAAGAGTCTTGTGTGAACGAGTTGTTTTGGATTGGCTTTAGAAGGAAACGAGACACTTAGTCTCTTTAAGGAAGGTTTGGTTTGGAAAAGTCAATCGGATGTTGACTTCGGGGGATGATTTGTGACTTAGGAGCGCGATCGGAAGTGATTTTGGAGGTCCGGTGTAGAATTAGGCTTGAATTGGCGAAGTTAGTATTTTGGCGAATTCCGGTTGATAGGTGAGATTTTGATCCGAGGGTCAGAATGGAATTCCGAGAGTTTCTGTAGCTTCGTTATGTGATTTCGGATGTTTATACAAAATTTTAAGTCATTCGGAGGTGATTTGGTTGGGTTTCTGATCGAATGCGTATTTTGGAAGTTTTTGAAGAACTTAGGCTTGAATTCGATGAGAAATGATGGTTTTAGTGTTGTTTGAGGTGTTTTATGATTAGAACAAGTTTGAATGAGGTTTTAGGATGTGTTGGTGCTTTTGATTGAGGTCCCGGGGCCTCGGGGTGATTTCGGATGGTCAATCGGACCAAGTTTGGCATTTGAAAGTTGCAGGTTTTCCAGCCATTTTGTTGCAGAGATTTTGTTCATTGCGATCGCGGGGGTGATGTCGCGATTGCATAGGGTTACTGGGTGAAGTTCTGCATTCGCATGAAGAGGTCCGCGATCGCATAAGAGGATCTGGGGATCCAGCTACTTTGTTCTTCGCGATCGCATCTAGTGGAACGCGTTCGCATAGGTTTGGGCAGCAAAGCTTTACAATCGCATATTCTTGGCTGCGATCGCACAGTGTTAAATGTAGAGGCGAAATTTCGTGCATCGTGATTGCAAGCCCGGGGCTGCGATCGCATATAAGGAAATCTGGGCTGGCAGAATGGTTTTAATAACATTTCCTCCGCGAGTCTAAGGTATTTTTCTACCATTTTTGAACAACCTTGAGAGCTTTTGGACGAGAATTGAAGGGGATTTCGATTGGGATTGATTGGAGGTGAGTTCTATGGCCTAAATACATGATTTAATGGAAGAATTAACCTAGAAATTTATGGAAACTCATCAAAAAGGGAGAAAAGTTAGTGCTTGGTTTTTGGTATTTTAAAGTGGGTTTTGATGGGTCATTTGAACTCGGATTTAGGAGTTCTTGGTATGTATAGACTCGTGGCGAGATAAGGAATCCGATGATGTTAAATTTTCTGATTTTCGAGAAGTGGGCCCGGGGCTCGGGTTTTGCAAATTTCGTGATTTTCGATGTTTTTCGATTCTTTTCGATTGGGTTATGTTCCCTTAGCCTATTGTAACGTATTTGTTGTGGTTTTGATCAGATTCGACGCGCGAGGAGGTCGATTCGCGAGGCAAGGGCATAGCGAGCCAGGATTTTGGCCGGCTTGAGGTGAGTAATGATAGTAAATGATATCTTGAGGGTTTGAAACCCCAGATTTGCACAACGTAGTGTTGTATTGAGGTGAAACACGCGCTTAATGGCGAGCGCAGGGTTGTTTACTACTGGGGATTGTGACTTGGTCCGTCCCGATTAATATTTTTACCGCGTATTTGACTGAAATGTATTTGTTACCAACATGATTTGGGCCTATTGCCATATTTTGGGCTTCGTGCCGACTACTTGAATCCTTTGTGGATTTTTATCACTGTTTCCTCACTATTTTGATATACTACTTGAACTCAGTCCTGTTGATTATACTGTTTTACAAACTCAGCTGCTTTAATTGAACTTTGAGACTTAAATGATATTTCCACTATTGTTTGGGCTGAGCACTACTATTTTATTGATGCCTGAGGGGCTTATGATGTTTTCTGGACTGAGTGAGGCCGAGGGCCATATGTGAGGAGGCTTTCAGGCCTCGAGTGTGATGTGAGGGGGCTTTCAGGCCTCGAGTGTGATGTGAGGAGGCTTTCAGGCCTCGAGTGTGATGTGAGGAGGCTTTCAGGCCTTATGTGTGATGTGAGAAGGCTTTCAGGCCTTATGTTGATATAGCGCTTGGGCCGTAAGGGCCCCCTCTGGAGTCTGCACACCCACAGTGAGCGCGGGTACCCATATGATCTGAGAGTGAGCCCGAGGGGCTGATATTATGCTGAGTGACTGTTACTGAGCCCGAGGGGCTGATATTGTTCTGAGCGATTGATACTGGGCCCGAGAGGCAGATTTCTACTCATTATTTACTTGTTGTTTTATCTGATTTACCTGTTTGTTTAAAAGGTGATTTCATTTGACTTTTACTGTTTTACTGCTTTAAATGATCTAGTGCCTGATATAGAATTGCCTTGTGCACTTATGTGTTTTCATGCCTTCGGTTATTATTTATTATAGGTCGGAGTACTCACATTACTCCCTGCACCATGTGTGCAGATTCAGGCATAGCAGAGTCCGCTCCTGAGCACTGATATTCTTCACAGACCAGGCAGCGAGTTGGAGCTTCGAGGTAGCTGTTGATGTCCGCAGCCCCTTGACTCCCCTATTTTATGTTATTTCAGTTCCTTCAGACTATTGTATCAGATATTCTATTTCTTAGGCTTATAGCAACTCTGTAGTAGCTCATGACTTGTGACACCCCGGTTTGGGCTGTGTCGGGATGGTTTCCTTTGTTATTATCGTTGTTCCGTATTATTGACTATATTAAGCATGTGTTAGAATTGTTAGTGTTAATTAATTGCTTAAAAGAGGTGTTCGCGTTGTTCTGGCTGGCCTTGTCTTCACGAGAGGCGCCATCACGGCCGGGTTTGGGAATTGGGTCGTGACAAGTTGGTATCAGAGCTTAGGTTACTAGGTCTCACGAGTCATGAGCGGGTTTAGTAGAGTCTCGCGGATCGGTACAGAGATGTCTGTACTTATCCTCGGGAGGCTGCAGAACCTTTAGGAAAATTCCACATTCTTGAAATTCTTGTCGTGCGAACTTGTTGATCGGAGTCCTAAATTTCTCTTTATTCTATCCTCTCATAGATGGTGCGGACACGAGCTTCCGGACGTGGCAGACGGCCACCAGTACCACCCACTGAGACCACCAGAGGCCGTGGACGTGGTCGTGGTCGTGGCAGATGTAGAGCAGCAGGTGCAGCGCCTGTTGATCCACCAGTTGCCCCAGCTCAGGATCAGGCTCCAGCAGCACAAGTTCAGGAACCAGCTATGCCCATCGTGATTCCTGGCCTTCAGGAGACTTTGGCTCAGATTTTGACAGTTTGCACTGGCCTGACTCAGGTTATTTCAGCCACCACAGCAACAGCTACTTCGCAGGCTGGGGGAGGCAGTCAGACCCCCGCTGCTCGCACACCTGAGCAGGGAGTGCAGGGATTACAGACTCCAGAGGCACCTCCAGCTCAGCCAGTTGCACCAGTGCAAGAGTTCAGGGTTCCAGCTATGCCCGAGGATGAGCAGTGTCATCTTGAGAGGTTTGGTAGACTCCAGCCTTCGATATTTAGTGGTGCTGAGGGCGAGGATGCCCAGGGTTTTCTTGACAGGTGTCAACATATGCTCCGTACAACGGGGATCCTTGAGTCTAGTGGTGTGGCTTTTACTACTTTTCAGTTTACTGGGGCTGCCTTCACTTGGTAGGAGGCGTATGAGAGGTGTAGGCCGACCGGTGCAACACCTTTGACTTGGCAGGAGTTCTCCACTCTCTTCTTGGAGAAGTATGTACCGCAGTCCCGCAGAGAGGAGCTGCGCAAGCAGTTTGAGTGGCTACGGCAGGGGGATATGACTGTGTCCTAGTATGAGATGAGGTTTTCAGAGTTGGCTCGTCATGCCGTCTGGATGGTTCCGTCAGATCGTGAGCGGATCAGGAGATTTCTTGATGCCTTAACTACCATCTCCGTGTTCTTATGACTAGAGAGAGAGAGTATTGGGTGCTTCATTCGAGGAGGTGGTTGATATAGCTCGAGAGATTGAGGCGGTTCGCCGCCAGGATCGAGGAGAGGGAGGCCAAGAGGCCTCGAGGTTCTGGCAGTTTCAGTGGCGCTCCTTCGAGGGGCCAGTTCCAGCATGGTAGGGGTCGTTCTTTCAGGCCCGCTCAGTCGGCCCGTCCCGAGTATCGTGGACCATCTTCAGGTCGTGGTTATCATGGTTCTCAGCAGAGTCAGCCTTCACTCAGCGCTCTTCCAGCACAGAGTTCATCTCGTGCCCCGTCTGCTCAGGGTTCTTCTAGGCCGAGTGCGTCAGCTAGTCACTCCGGCGCGAGGGGTTCCCTTCAGTCCCGTTCTCCGGCACCTGGGAGTTGTTATGAGTGCGGAGAGTTTGGACATATGTGGAGGCAGTATCCTCGTCGTGCTGCTCGCTCATCTCAGCAGAGGGGTCAGCCCTCATCTTCTGGTCCAGTTTCTTCAGCACCCGCCCCGCCAGCTAGGGGTGAGGGTCAGGCAGCCAGGGATCGTCCCAGAGGTGCAGGTCGATCAGGCGGTGGTCAGGCCCGTTTTTATGGTCTTCAGGGCAGGACAGATGCCATTGCTTCAGATGCCGTCATTACAGGTATTATTTCAGTCTGCCACAGAGATGCCTCAGTCTTATTTGATCCCGGTTCCACCTATTCTTATGTGTCCTCATATTTTGCTCATCATTTGGGTACGTCCCGAGGGTGTCTTGCTTTACCTGTTCATGTATCTACCCCGGTGGGCGATACTGTTGTTGTAGACCACGTATACCGGTCATGTTTGGTTACTATTGGGGGTCTGGAGACCCGAGTTGATCTGTTGCTATTGAGCATGGTGGATTTTGATGTCATTTTGGGCATGGACTGGTTATCTCCGTGTCACGCTATTCTAGATTGTCATGCTAAGACAGTCACTTTGGCTATACCGGGTGTACCGAGGATCGAGTGGCGTGGTGTGACTGATCATGTTTCCAGTAGGGTGATTTCATTCCTAAAGGCCCAGCGTATGGTTGGGAAGGGTTGCCTTTCATATTTGGCGTTCGTGAGGGATGTTGGAGCCGAGACTCCTAGCATTGATTCTGTTCCAGTTGTGAGGGAGTTTCCCGATGTCTTCCCTGCAGACCTGCCGGGCATGCCCCCGGACAGGGATATTGATTTTGGTATTGACCTGGTGCCGGGCACTCAGCCCATTTCTATTCCGCCATATCGTATGGCACCAGCGAAGTTGAAAGAATTGAAGGATCAGCTTCAGGAACTCCTAGATAAGGGGTTCATTCGGCCTAGTGTGTCACCGTGGGGTGCACCGGTTCTATTTGTGAAGAAGAAGGATGGCACCATGAGAATGTGCATTGACTACAGGCAATTGAACAAAGTAACAGTGAAGAACAAGTATCCCCTGCCTCGCATTGATGATTTATTTGACCAGCTTCAGGGAGCGAGGGTGTTCTCCAAGATTGATCTCCGTTCGGGCTATCACCAGTTGAAGATCAGGGATTCAAATATTATGAAGACTGCTTTCAGGACTAGATTTGGGCACTATGAGTTTCTTGTTATGTCTTTTGGGCTGACCAATGCCCCAGCAGCGTTCATGCATTTGATGAACAGTGTATTTCGGCCTTATCTGGATTCGTTCGTTATTGTTTTTATTGATGATATCCTGGTGTACTCGCGTAGTCAGGAGGAGCACGCGCAATATTTGCGAGTTGTATTGTAGAGATTGAGGGAGGAGAAGCTTTATGCAAAGTTCTCCAAGTGTGAGTTTTGGCTCAGTTCAGTGGCTTTCTTGGGGCACACGGTGTCCAGTGAGGGTATTCAGGTCGACCCGAAGAAGATAGAGGCGGTGCAGAGTTGGCTTTGACCGACCTCAGCCACAGAGATTCGTAGTTTCCTTGGTTTGGCAGGGTATTATCGCCGGTTTGTTCAGGGATTTTCCTCTATTGCATCGCCCTTGACCAAGTTGACTCAGAAGGGGGCTCCATTTGTATGGTCGGACGAGTGCGAGGAGAGCTTTCAGAAGCTCAAGATAGCTTTGACCTCAGCTCCAGTATTGGTTTTGCCATCAGCTTCAGGTTCTTACACTGTATATTGTGATGCTTCGAGAGTTGGGATTGGATGTGTATTGATGCAGGAGGGTAGAGTTATTGCTTATGCTTCTCGTCAGTTGAAGCCCCACGAGAAGAACTACCCTGTACATGATTTGGAGTTGGCTGCTATAGTTCATGCTTTGAAGATTTGGAGGCACTACTTGTATGGCGTATCTTGTGAGGTATTCACCGATCATCGCAATCTTCAGCATTTGTTCAAGCAAAAGGATCTTAATTTGAGGCAGCGGAGGTGGCTAGAGTTACTTAAGGATTATGATATTACCATTCTGTATCACCCGGGGAAGGCCAATGTAGTGGCCGATGCTTTGAGCCGAAAGGCAGTTAGTATGGGGAGTTTGGCGTATATTCCAGTTGGGGAGAGGCCCTTCGCAGTTGATGTTCAGGCCTTGGCCAATCGGTTGGTGAGACTAGATATTTCGGAGCCCAGTCGGGTGTTGGCTTGTGTGGTTTCTCGGTCTTCCTTATATGATCGCATCAGAGAGCGCCAGTATGATGATCCGCATTTGCTTGTCCTTAAGGACAGGGTTCAGCATGATGATGCCAGAGACGTGACTATTGGTGAGGATGGTGTGTTGAGGATGCAGGGCCGGATCTGTGTGCCCAATGTGGATGGGCTTAGGGAGTTGATATTGGAGGAGGCCCACAGCTCGCGGTATTCCATTCATCCGGGTGCCGTGAAGATGTATCAAGATTTGAGGCAGCACTATTGGTGGAGAAGAATGAAGGAAGACATTGTAGGATTTGTGGTCTGGTGTCTTAACTGTCAGCAGGTGAAATATGAGCATGAGAGACCGGGTGGCGTACTTCAGCGGATGATTATTCCCGAGTGGAAGTGTGAGAGGATTACTATGGATTTCGTGAGTGGTCTCCCTCGGACTTTGAAGAAGTTTGATTCGATTTGGGTGATTGTGGATCGGCTGACCAAGTCCGCGCACTTCATTCCAGTATGTACTACCTATTCATCAGAGCGGCTGGCAGGGCTCTTTATCCAAGAGATTGTTCGATTGCATCGTGTTCCAGTGTCTATTATCTCAGACAGGGGTACTCAGTTTACTTCTGAGTTCTGGAAGACTTTTCAGCGAGAGTTGGGTACACAGGTGGAGTTGAGCACAACATTTCATCCTCAGATGGACGGACAGTCCGAGCGTACTATTCAGATATTAGAGGACATGTTGCGTGCCTGTGTTATTGATTTTGGAGGTTCTTGGGATGGGTTTTTGCCGCTTGCAGAGTTTGCCTACAACAACAGTTATCAATCGAGCATTCAGATGGCTCCGTATGAGGCGTTGTATGGGAGGCGGTGTAGATCTCCTGTTGGTTGGTTCGAGCCCGGCGAGGCTAGGATATTGGGGACAGAGATGGTTCAGGATACCTTGGAGAAGGTGAAGCTGATTCAGGAGAGGCTTCGTACAGCTCAGTCGCGTCAGAAGAGTTATGCGGACCGGAAGGTTCGAGATGTGTCTTATATGGTTGGTGAGAAGGTCTTGCTGAAGGTTTTGCCCATGAAGGGTGTTATGCGGTTTGGAAAGAAAGGGAAGTTGAGTCCGTGGTTTATTGGGCCTTTCGAGGTACTTAGGAGGATTGGGGAGGTGGCCTATGAGCTTGCCTTGCCACCCAGCTTGTCGGGCGTGCACCCGGTATTTCATGTATCTATGCTCCGGAAGTATGTTGGGGACCCGTCCTATGTATTGGACTTCAGCACGGTTCAGTTGGATGATGATTTGACTTATGATGTAGAGCCAACAGCCATTTTGGATCGTCAGGTTCGGAGGTTGAGGTCAAAGGATGTTGCTTCGGTGAAAGTGCAACGGAGAGGTCGGCCCGTGGAGGAGGCTACTTGGGAGACCGAGCGGGAGATGCGAAGCAGATATCCTCACCTGTTTGAGGCTTCAGGTATGTTTCTTGACCCGCTCGAGGACGAGCGTTTGTTTTAGTTGGGGAGGATGTGACGACCCGACCCGTCGTCATGTGAGTTACCGCCCCATTTTCCTCATTTTCCCCATTTTCTGCTTCTTTATGCTTCATTATAAGAGTCTTGTGTGAACGAGTTGTTTTGGATTGGCTTTAGAAGGAAATGAGACACTTAGTCTCTTTAAGGAAGGTTTGGTTTAGAAAAGTCAATCAGATGTTGACTTATGAGTTAGAGGGCTCGGATGTGAATTCCGATGATTCGGTTAGCTTCGGGGGATGATTTGTGACTTAGGAGCGCGATCGGAAGTGATTTTGGAGGTCCGGTGTAGAATTAGGCTTGAATTGGCGAAGTTAGTATTTTGGCGAATTCCGGTTGATAGGTGAGATTTTGATCCGAGGGTCAGAATGGAATTCCGAGAGTTGCTGTAGCTTCGTTATGTGATTTGGGATGTGTGTGCAAAATTTCAGGTCATTCGGAGGTGATTTGGTTGGGTTTTTGATCGAATGCGTATTTCGGAAGTTTTTGAAGAACTTAGGTTTGAATTCGATGAGAAATGATGGTTTTAGTGTTGTTTGAGGTGTTTTTATGATTAGAACAAGTTTGAATGAGGTTTTAGGATGTGTTGGTGCTTTTGGTTGAGGTCCCGGGGGCCTCGGGGTGATTTCGGATGGTCAATCGGACCAAGTTTGGCATTTGAAAGTTGCAGGTTTTCCAGCCATTTTGTTGCAGAGATTTTGTTCATTGTGATCGCGGGGGTGATGTCGCGATTGCATAGGGTTACTGGGTGAAGCTCTGCATTCGCATGAAGAGGTCCGCGATCGCATAAGAGGATCTGGGGATCCAGCTACTTTGTTCTTCGCGATCGCATCTAGTGGAACGCGTTCGCATATGTTTGGGCAGCAAAGCTTCGCGATCGCATAGTCTTGGCTGCGATCGCATAGTGTTAAATGTAGAGGCAAAATTTTGTGCATCGCGATCGCAAGCCCGGGGCTGCGATCGCATATAAGGAAATCTGGGCTGGCAGAATGGTTTTAATAACATTTCCTCCGCGAGTCTAAGGTATTTTTCCACCATTTTTGAGCAACCTTGAGAGCTTTTGGACGAGAGTTGAAGGGGATTTCGACTGGGATTGATTGGAGGTGAGTTCTATGACCTAAATACATGATTTAATGGAAGAATTAACCTAGAAATTTTTGGAAACTCATCAAAAAGGGAGAAAAGTTAGGGCTTGGTTTTTGGTATTTTAAAGTGGGTTTTGATGGGTCATTTGAACTCGGATTTGGGAGTTCTTGTTATGTATAGACTCGTGTCGAGATAAGGAATCCGATGATGTTAAATTTTCTGATTTTCGAGAAGTGGGCCCGGGGCTCGGGTTTTGCAAATTTCGTGATTTTCGATGTTTTTCGATTCTTTTCGATTGGATTATGTTCCCTTAGCCTATTGTAACGTATTTGTTGTGGTTTTGATCAGATTCGACGCGCGAGGAGGTCGATTTGCGAGGCAAGGGCATAGCGAGCTAGGATTTTGGCTGGCTTGATGTGAGTAATGATAGTAAATGATATCCTGAGGGTTTGAACCCCGGATTTGCACAACGTAATGCTGTGACCTGGTTCGTGGTCTGCCTAAATCAAAGTTCATGGAGCACAAAGTTTGTGATGTTTGCGCCAGAGGGAAGCATGTGAAATCTTCATTTAAGCCAAAAAAGGATGTCAGCACCTCAAAACCACTTGATCTCCTTTATATGGATCTATGTGGTCCTATGAGAGTGCAAAGCAGAGGAGGAAAAAGATACATTTTTGTGATAGTGGGTGACTATTCCAGATTCACTTGGACTCTGTTCCTTAGAACAAAAGATGAGACTTTTGAAGTTTTTGTAGCATTTGTGAAGAAAATTCAAGAGAAGATGGATTCAAAAGTAGCCTGCATAAGGTCAGATCACGGGACAGAATTTAACAATGCCAAGTTTGAGAATTTTTGCAACGAAAATGGCATTACCCATAACTTCTCAGCCCCCAGAACTCCACAATAAAATAGAGTTGTGGAAATAAAGAAAGAACCCTTGAAGAAATGGCAAGCACAATGCTGATCGATAGTGGGATTACGAAGAACTTCTGGGCTGAAGCTGTCAACACTACCTGCTACTTGGTGAACAGGTGCATGATCATGTCTCTCTTGAACAAAACTCCCTATGAGTTGCTGAATGGAAGGAAGCCCAAGCTGATTCACTTAAGAGCATTTGGGTGAATATTTAACCTTGAAAGATCCATTTCAATTATGGACTAGTTTGAAGAAACGATATGACCACCTAATGGTCACGGTATTGCCAAGATCTCGCCGTGAGTGGATGCACTTACAACTACAAGATTATAAGACCACAAGTGAATATAATTCTGTTGTATATAAAATAATTTCCCAACTAAAATCATGTGGGCAACCTATGAATGATGAGGACATGTTGGAAAAGACTCTTTCCACTTTTCATGCCTCAAATATGGTGTTGCAATAGCAATAACGTGAAAAGGGCTTTAACAGTCTGGAGACTGATTCGAGGGGTAAGGGCATTTCGGAGTAGGATTTTTGCGCAGTTGAGTTAAGTAACAAGTCTTAAATCTGGTCCTGAGGATATAAAACCACGAAATTTGGTATGATGTGACTATTTGGAGGTGACGCCCATACTAGGTGACGGGCGTGTTAGCGTGCATCGTGAGGGATTGTGACTTGGTCCGTCCCGTGAGACTGTAAAAATGGAATAGCCTATTGCTGCTTACATATTTTCCTTGTCTTCTAGCAATTTGACTGCCATTCATGTTAGAAACCATGATTAGGCCATATGATATCACTGTTGAGACCCGCATCGGTCGTATACTTGTTGAATTGACTGCTAATTGTTGTCTTGTACTCAGTCATAGTCTTACTTATGTGTCACCTCCCTGTTCCCTCTTGTTTCTTGTTAATACTTGTTATTATATCGGTTTGCACTGAATTGTATGATTTCTATAAGCCCGAGAGGCTGGAGAGGTTAGTAACTGAGATAGGTCCTAAGTGCCGAGCTGTGAGCTTCTTGAGGTATATGGATCGGGTTGCACGCCATAACGAACCTTATGGCTATTTATGGATTATGGATCGGGTTGTATGCTGCAACGAGAATGGATCGGGCTGCACGCCGCAGCGATATAGCACTTGGGCTGAAGGAGTCCCTTCCGAGTCTGTACACCCCAGTGAGCGCATGTACCTATTGAGTGTGTGTATTGAGGGCTGAGAGCCGGGTATTGAGCTATTGAGAGCTTGAGTGACTGTTATCCGGAGAGGTTATATTTGTCTTCCTTTGTTGTTACATTTAGCTGATTTATGCTACTGTTCTGAACTTCTGGAAAACATTATCTCTGGTTTATATGAATTTAGTGAATATGCAACTGGGTTGACTCATATTGCCGGAATTTACTCATGTATACTTTCATTGTTGAAATTACTGAAATGAACTGTATTTGTATTGCTCGTCACTGCTTCTTAGTTCCTTATTTATTTCTGTTTCTTACTGAGTTGGTTGTACTCATGCTACACCCTGCACTTCATGTGCAGATCCAGGTGTATCTGGTCATGGAGGTCGTTGAGTTTGTGCGCGGTCGAGTATCAGAGACATACGAGGTAGCTACCAGCGTCAGCAGACCTTGTCTCTCCTTCTATGCTATCTTTCTTTTCTGTATTGATACTTAGACACAGATTCTGGTAGACACTGTTTTTATTAGACTGGCTGTTTAGATGCTCATGACTTGGTGACACCCTGATGTTTGGGACTATCTTTCACATTATATTTTGAGTTCAATTCCTATTTTTATGAAAAATTCTGTTATGAAAAAAGCTTTTGGATTTTCTTTCATGAAACCTTGAAGTATTTTGAAAATCGGCCTGCCTAGTACCATCGATAGGCGCCATCACGACAGCTTATAGTTTTGGGTCGTGACAAAAGTAACTAATTATTAACAACACATAATGCTTAATTTATTTATTTTAAAATTAAATTCACAAAGAAACTTATTATTATACCTAAATACAATTAAAATACAAGGTATATTATATTTATTTAATTGTATTAACTAGGTATAAAAATTGTATGTACACTGTCTTCAAAATACATGGTATATTCAATTTATCTAATTGGGTTTAGTTGGTACTTACTTTATCTATATATAATCCAATATTTTGAGGATTTGATTATGGGATAATTAAGGAACTGTGTGAAAATTTCTTTATACACGTATTATTTTTATAAAGAAGAGAGAAAAAAGCTAATAAGCACATCTCCTTTTTTATCTCTTAAGTAAATAAAAGAAGAGTTGTGTGACCCCTTGATTTGTGGATTAGTTTATTTTTAAAACTGCTAAGAGGAGAGAGCGAGAAAAACATAAATAACGATAAACATCATATCCCTTGATTTGTGCAATCAGTTGTACGTATATTGTAAAAAATCTGCTACATATGGAGTAAACAAAAACTGATATCATTTTCTTAAATAACCTTTTAAAAGTGTTCACCCGTGTAGTTTTCTCTTTATTGATTCTCATATATTCCTGCTCTTGGGAAAATTAAATTTGTTTGCGGAACTTAAATTTCGTTTAGCTTTGTTAATCCTGAAGCTGAAGGAATTATGTCATACAACCAACGATAAATGATGAGGGCATAAATATTTTAAAGACAAATATTACTCTATAAAAGCCTCTATTTTCTATTTCTGCAATGTTATAAAACCAGCAAAACCGAGATTTCAAATTAGTAGGTTTAGAATGGAGACGTGTTTTCAATACTTTTATATCAGTCCGCTTGCTGCTTGAAGTACTTTAAACCAAGATGATCAACTGTTTCTGCATTATATTCTAAGACCGCCTTCAACTAGCTGTAACCACCTCTTAATTAATTTCCTTCCCAATCACTTTCTGAACAACTTTTTTTTTTTTTTTTTTTTTTTTTTTTTTTTTTTAGCGTACGGTCGTTCGGTCTAGTGTACATTGCATCTACTAACTTAATTCCATACGAATACT